>NC_043705.1:138112107-138143687 GCF_006229205.1 Suricata suricatta | reverse complement strand
TATATATATATATATATATATATATATATATATATATATATATATATATATATATATATATACAGTGTTTTATTCTGTCTTCTCAAATTTTTATTTCTATTCTGCTTTCTTTAGCAGGGCCCTTTGTAAATTGCCCTCAGTAGATATCTGGTAAAAGAAAGTGAGCTTCAATGCAAAGAGATTCAGCAATGCCCCAAAATACTCACCCATTGGGATTTGCCTTGGTGACACTATGGTCTTGACCATTTTTAGAGACTTTGCATCAGGAAATCTCACAACGACCTACTTGATGTCACACAGCATTGAATGGTAGACTCTGTCATCCGTTTGTTTTCCTACAGTTGTCTGGTCAAAGCCATCAGGTATTTGCAGTAGAGATTTGGAATCAGGCACATATGCATTTAAAAGGTCACTTCGTTGTTTATTGATTGTGAAATTTTGAGAAGTAAGCAAACCGTAGCATTTTCTAATTTTACAAGATAATGGCCTATCTTTTGTCTGACATTTCAAGTTAATTCACGAGTATCTTAGAAAAACATTCCATATTACCCCAAGGCTCTCAGCTATGAGTCTTAGTCTCAAAGAAATTTCAGAATGGAAGGCAAAGTTTCTTATCCTCATATAATTGGGAAATAATATTTGTAAGTATAGCAATAAACATCTGGCATATATATATTCAAATTTCGTCTTTATTGCCATAATGGAAAAATGAACTGAGTATTTTCTTCTTCTTTGAATTTTATTAAAATGTATGTTAAAATATTTTTAGTTCATTGGGCATCTTAGTTAACTGTTAGCCATCTCTTGTCTCCCTCCAATCTTACTAAACACACTTGGATATTCTATGTTTACAATAACACTTTAGCTGGAACTAGAAATTAACTTGTCCTCTCTCTCTCTCTTTTAAAGGTTATTTATTTATTTTGAGAGACACAGAGACAGTACATATGGGGAAAGGACAGAGAGAAAGGGAGAACGAGAATCCCAAGTAGGTTCCAACTGCCAGCACAGAGCCTGATGCAGGTGTCAAACTCCGGAAGGGGTGAGATCATGCCCCTGAGCTGAAAGCAAGAGTTGGACTCTTAACCAACAGAGCCACCCAGGCACCCCTGTCCTGTTTCTTTCTCTCTCTTTTTTTTTTTTAAAGAATGTGCATTCTTATCTATTTATACTTGAATAGTCATGCCCAAGCAAGCAGTGTAAACTAATGGCTGTCCCCTATGAATCATAGATAATTCTTTGTTCTTCCATAGGAAAGAGTGAATGAAGACTGAGCAAGAAGCCAAGAATGCTGGTTTGGTGGCATCCCTCAACACAGAAAAATGAAAAATAGATAGGTGGGGGATGTTCAGTTCTAGAAGCCAAGCATGATGCAAACTTGGTCTGCATCTTTAGCTTACCAAGGCTATCTGTGTTCTTTGTTTTCCCACAAAACACTCTGCAGATGTCGAATTCTACCACACTCCTCCCCATCTTGTTGATTTGCCCATGTGTTTACCTTTGCTTTAGACATTATTTAAGCAATCGTCTCTTAATTTTCTTTTAATAACAGATTGTTTAGACTTCAGTCTAAATATCATGTCCGGCAGGAAAACCTTCCCTTAATTCCTAAAGAAGGTCTGTCTTTCACTACAAAATATAATTTAAGTTGCACCCTTTTAAAAAAATTAATGTTAATTCAGAATACTTTTAGATGTAATCAAATATTAAGAAGTTGGCACAGTTTCCATATAGACTGAAGTCAGTTTCTCCTATAATTGGCATTTCATATTAGTATATTTGTTATAATCAATGAACTAATATGGGTACATCATTATTATGTAAAACTCATATGGTATATAGATGTTCTCATATTTTATCTCCTGTCTTTGTTTTATTTTTTTATTTTTTTAAGTTTATTTATTTTTGAGAGAGACAGACACAGTTTGAGTGGCAGAGGGGTAGAGAGAGAGGAGAGGGAGAGAGAGAATCCCAAACAGGCTCTACACTGTCAGTACAGAGCCCAATGTGGGGCTCAGACTCACAAACCTTGAGATCATGACCTGGGTCAAAACCAAAAATTGGACCCTTAACCGAGTGAGCCATGCAGGCACCCCTCTCCTGTCTTTTTCCTGTTCCAGGGTGTGGGGGACCAGTCCATATCATCCAAGATATTATATCATATTTATCTATAATGTCTTTGCAGGCTTGTCCGGATTATCACAGTTTTTCAGACTTCTTTGTTTTGATACCTTGATAATTTTGAAGAATACTTGTTTGATATCTTGCAGTGTGTCTCTATATTGGGTTTTGCAATGCCTCATGAGTAGACAATGCCTCAAGAGTAGGGTTATACGCTCTTGGAAGAAAGATATGGTTAGGTGCCATGATCATGACAACTTAGCAAAGGCACATGGAATCAGCATGAGATCATAATGACTTACACTGTTGATGTACACATTTATCAGCAGACTGAGGCGGGTTTTGCCAGGATTTTACACTGTGCACCGTAAGGAGAATCACTCCCCATCCATTTCCCAAATATATTTTCTCTTGACAGTACTTTTTGGAAGGAAGTCACTAGGTATAGCCCACACTAAAGGAGGAGTTGTACCCCATTTCATCAAGGGTGGAATACCCACATAATCTGGAATGATCACTTAAACAAAATTGTTTTTAATGTTTTTTTTTAAAGAGAGAGACAGAGTGCAAGTGGGAGAGGAGCAGAGGGAAGGAGACACAGAATCCAAAGCAGACTCCAAACTCTGAGCTGTCAGCACAGAGCCTGATGTGGGGCTTGAACCCACAAACCATGAGATCATGACCTGAGCCAGAGTTAGATGCTCAACTGACTGAGCCACCCAGGAGCCCCATCACTTAATTTTTTTTATTTAATAATTTATTTGTATCAGTATGGACTCATGAATGTTTATTTTATACTTTGGGTTATAATTCAACTACTTTCTTTACTTTGTTCCACAAATTGTTTTAGCTTTGGCCCTTAGGTATTCTTTCAGGTGACTCTTATGTCCCTTTGATATATCCCCCATTATCATGAGTTTTTGTTTCATTTGCTTATTTGTAATCACTTCATTCAGATCCTCTAGGTTTTCTTTGTAGATTTCCTTCCCAGGACTAATTCAATCATTTCTCCAAGGAGCACCTCCATCCATTTGTTCAAGAATGTTGTTAGAAAACAAGATCTAGGCACAAAGTATTGTACACTTTTTTCATAGTAGTTTTCATGGATTTTAGATATTGATACAATTAATTATTTAGCTTAATTATTAAATGTCTCTTTAATCCACTAGAGACTATGTTTTATATTATTAAGGAACTTGAAGAGAGCCCATAGTATAGAGTTTAAGAAGTGTTTACCTTAAAAGTGTGTATTAATTTAACTAACCATTATTCAATCATGCGTCAAAGCTTAGCTTGAGATTAATTTAGTGCTATATGTAATCTTATATATATATATACACACACACAGATATATAAATTATATATTTGATTGTATAGAAAGTAAAACACTTCATTTATAATATAATATGGAAATCTATGAATATCTAGACATATAAAAATTTTGCTATGCCATCTGTATTCCTATTTTTAACTATGTCTTTTATATTGTGACTGAAATTAAAGAAAGAATCTGGAAATATATGTCTATAAAATGTTATAATTTGGTTATTATAGATGAGCAGGGCTCTTTGTATGGCTGTTAGTTACTAGAAAATATACACTGTTTTAAAAGATCTAAAAATTCTCTCCATGAAACCATCTGAAATAATTCCTAATTATACTTATAGTTTTTGGGCTTAGACATTTATTTTACAATCTTTCACAATGGCAATCTATCAAATAATGTATTTTAGATTAAAATTAATTCTCAAAACTGGATGAGGAGGGTAAAACTCTCTAATAAAGTGACATATATTCAAAACACCATACCCATGCATTAAATGAAGAGATGAAAAAATCTTATGGTCATATCAAGAAAAGTACAATAGATTTAGGAAATTGTAACTTTTCATTCTCATTCTTTTTTGGGTTCTCTAGACTCCAATCACTTTTTCACTAGTTTTAGGATTTTGAATCTATCATTTCGTCTCTAATGAAATCCTACATGCTCAGGTCACATGAAACCTAAGGCAAACCAGATCAAAATACAGTTCCTATTTATGCTGTAAGATGTATCCAGTAATAGAGCTAAAAGGAATGACAAGAAAGATAGAAAGAGGAGCAAAAGAGCGGGCAGGAAAGGAAAATGCAAACTTAAAGAAAACATTACTATTTGGGGCTATTCACTACGCTCAGATTGAGCTCTAGAACATATATTTCATATGTCCAGTTCATTACTGTGGATTAAATGTCATATAACATTGCATAAAATACTGTGTTTTATTAATAAAATGTATTCTGTGTTATGGAACCACACACTTTCAGGATTGAAATACATGATTTCTTTTTCTCTTTTCTAAAATAAAATACATTTTAATGAAGATAAATATGTGGTATTTATGGCTCTTGGTCACTCATAAATGTAAATATATTCTAATATGTAATTTGTTTGTTTTAGTAGGTTTCCTATTAGGAATGCTAATTTGTATGCATTTATAATACCTCAGTTGTTGGAGTGTCCGAGTGGCTCAGTCAGTTAAGCATCCAGCTCTTGATTCCAGCTCTGGCCATGATCTCATGGTCTTTAGATCAAGCTCCATGTCAAGCTCTGCCCTGGATATAGATCCTGCTTACGATTCTCTGTCTCTCTGTCTCTCTGTCTCTCTCTCTCTCCCTCTTTCTCTCTTTCTTCTGCCCATCCCCCTCATGCACTCTCTCTCTCAAAAAAAAAGAGTATGATACCTCGATTGTTACAGACATCATTTTGAATTTTTAACTACTTTTACTTCATTTCAATTAATTTAGGTCTTTTCAATCACAGATATAAACAAAATAATCTTATATGCTGCGTTAATCAGGTTGATAATAAAATATGAACATTGTTTTATTTTTATGTTTTTATTAATAAAAACCATATCTCACTATATTCTAAAGATTCATATCATTTACTTTGATTTCTTATTTTATTTAAAGATTTATGAGCAAGAACCATGTTACCCTATAACACAGTGTTGCTGATGTGGTTAATATGATTTTATGCTTTTTATTATTTACTATTCTTATATTACTGTAAGAATATTTAATGAAAAGGTATGTCTTTGGGGAATTTAGTAACCTTATTGATTCTTGAGGTAACAGTTTAAGTTTATTTATTTGGAAATATAAAACAAGACTAGAAATATTTATAGTGAAACAAAGTTTTTTATTATTAGCTTGTGGTATCAGAGTATCATTTAACCAATGAACAAATTAATTTAAATTATTATTTAAAAAATTTAACCAATATAATTATAGAATAAATAGGAAAGTTTAAAATATTTCTAAAAGTCCTTTGAAACATAATTTGTATAAATTAAACATGGGCAAATGTTTTCTATTAAGGGTCAGAAAATAAATATTTTGGCTTTGGTGACTATTGGGTTTCTGCCACAACCACACACCATTTATAGTACACAAGTAGGCACAGACAATACATAAATGAATGATGAAGGCTGGATTTGTTCAATGCTGCAGGCTGTAGTTTTCTGACTTCTAGTATAAATAGTATTTTATTAAAGATAAATTTATGTTTTCAATTGAAAATATATTCTACATCTAAAATCCAGTATCATGGCAAATAAAAAATCAATACTAATTGTTATTTATTTCATATTAACTTTTCCTTAATATCATGACATTATCATCTCTTCATGTGATATTTCTTTTAATGAATGTCAACATTCTTTAAAGTTATTCTTCTTTTGTGAAAGTTTTTACACACTATTTCTCTTTCTCCATAGGACACACTAACTGCTGTGCCATATTGCAGCTTTTTACAGTGTAATGTTTTAGAAGATATGACTAAACTTTACAGGTGCTTGTAAAATGAACCAAGCTCTTAGTTCTATTTCTCTTATTCTAATTCTGTCTTTAAAATTAAGGACTATTTTAACACAATTCCATATTAACTTATTAATGTTTATAAATTCTACTTATAAAATAAAAAACAAATAAAATTATATTTGGAACACAGAATTATTAAGACTATATCTTTTGATGTCGTATGGATTGAGATGTAACTTCGTATTTCTCTGATCAATAAATTGTTCAATATATTTTGTGCCTGTGAGAGTATCTGAATTAAGCATTGAAGAAGGAATAAAAGTTTCAGTGACCGTTTGTTTATTCTCTTTTAAATACTCTCAGATACCTAGAAATAAAAGAAATCTCAAAAATTATCTAGTCCAAAGAGATATACTTTTCTTAAGTCAATATTACACTTCTTGAGGCTCTGTCTTCAATATATATATATATATATGTATATATTCATATACAGTGATTTTTTATTATTTTGAATATTTTGTGAGTATAAATTTATTTTCTTTATTCTAAAAGTAGACAAATACAGATCATAGACTATTTTAACCTCAGGTTTTAAATTTGGAGGTGTTTTGGAGTAGTAAAAGGCATGATTAGGGGAAGAACATGTAAGGCCTCATAGCACATAGTAAAAAGTTTCTGATTCTGATTGTAATGGGAAACTATAGTGAGCATACTTAAAGATGGCCCCCATTACCCCTGCTCCCTAATATCCTTGAGTATAGGCACGGATTGTTTGACTTATGACTTGCTTCTACACCATAGAGTACAGCATAGAATGACTGTGTTACATGAAATTGTAGCATCTGTCTTTCTAGTAGGCTTCCCCTCTTGTTGAGTTGAATAAAACAAGTGATCATGACGGGGAGGCCCAGATGGCAAGGAATTGAGGGTTGTCTCCAGCCAACAAACAGTCAGGAACTGTGGGAAGTTTCTGGCTGACAGCCAGCCAGAGACTGTGGTCTTAGTCATACAGCTCTCAAGGAACTTAATGCTGCCAAGAAGCACATGAAATTGGCAGCAAATGATTCCCCAGTGGATCCTTGAGATGGAACTGCAGCCAGGACTAACTCCATTATAAGAGCCTCATGAGACCCTGAAGCAGAAGACCCAGCTAAACAGGGCCTGGACTCCTTATCCACACAAATAATAAATGTGGGATGACAAATACATGTTGTTTACAGCCACCACATTTGCAAAGATTTGTCAGCCTGCAATAAACAAGTAATACAGATGTGTTGGAGGTTTTTAGAAGACAATTGGTCACTTATGGAGTGAATCACTGATTGCTAATGGACTGTAGACTCTCTGCAGGATGGAGCTATAAAACGGTCAATTAGAGCATGGATGCAATAATTCAGGAGTGGATTATAATGGCTCGGACAAGAGTGATAGCCCAAGAAGTGTCTAGAAGGGGCTATATTCTAGATGCATGATAGGAGGAACTGGCAAGACTTAGGGATATATTAAATTAAAGGTACATGAGAGAGTGAAAGGTCAAAGCCTTGCCTTCTTAGGTAACTAGAAAGAAGGCAGTTTTCATTGACAGAGACGGAGAAGACACAGAGAGAGCACACTCAAAGAACAATAGGATTAACTAGGATTTCATTTTGGGACATATTCAGTTTCAGGTATTTATGGTCAACTAGTAGGAATGTCAAGAAGTCAAATGGGTGTACATGCCTGGAATTCAGAAAAGAAGTTCAGGCTGGAGGTATAAATTTGGGGGTTATCAATATGTAGATGATATTTAAAGACTTAGGCCTGAATGAGAGATGATCAATGAAGTGAGTTAGATAATAAAAAGAAAATATCTAAGAACTGAGCCTTGGACCCTTTGAAGCTTACGAGGAAGAGAAATGCCAGTAAAGTGGGCTAAAGATAAAGGTCTACGGCTAAACCAGGTATGTGGGAACCTGGAGGCCAAGTGAAAAAGGTAATTATTTCAGTTGGAGGCAACAATCAACTGTTTCAAATATACTGGTAGTTATGTAAGATTGGAAGATTGAAAATTAACCTTAGGTTTTTCAACCCAGCGGTCATGGGAGTACTTGTGATCATATGGTGAGGATGAAGCAATATTGGGTTTATATGAGTAAATGAGCAATGCAGATCATATACTAAGATTATAGATTATTATTATGAAGAAATTTTGGTAAATGAGAGTAGGAACAAAGTACTGATAACTAAAAGGAGAAATTAGAGTCAGGATTTTTTTTTAAGTAGACTCCAGCCCACCATGGAGTCCAATGCTGGACTTGAACTCACAGCCCTGAAATCAAAAATTGAGCTGATATCAAGAGTTGGACACTTAGCCAACTGAGCCACCCAGGTGCCCCAGGAATGTTTCTTTTTAATCAATAATCAACAATAGAATATTTCTATGCTCATGACTGAATTTGAATATGTAGGAGAGAGAGAATATAATTTATGAGAATAATTCAATGTGTTATTGTAATTGTATTTTCCAGTCCGGGTCTCCCTGATGTATTTCCATTTTGTTTTTTATCTTTTAGAGTGAGAGTGGGCACACATGTGAGCAGGAGAGACACAGTTGTAGGAAGAAGGAGAGAGGGATTCTCAAGCAGTCTCCATACCAGCACCCAGCACACAACCTGAGGCAGAGATGGATCTCACCACTGAGAGATCATGAACCACCCTGGCCCGATGAATCAAGTCCGATGTTTACCTGGCTAAGTCACCTAGGCACCTCTCTGTTATTTTTGAAATGCATCACCAATATGGTTTTTCCTACCTATTGATTGCTTCCTAATCAGTCACTTTTCTTTGTATGAGCAACTGATGGAAACAAAGACAATATTTAAGAACATACCTCTCACACTGGAGTTTCTGAACTGCAGACAGTTGCTGATTTATGTGTGATTTTAATCATCTATCTAACCTGCTTATGACCACCATATTTCATTCTCTGTGAAAGCTGTCCTTGATTTTGTTACTTCCTTGCACAATTTTAATGTAATAGCACACTATTTGGGAAATTCCTGTCATCTAACACACTGAGGGTGTAAATCAATAAAGAGAAGATTTGGAAATGAACCATCTTACACAGAACATCAATACAATATTTTCTTACATATTAATTATGCTGATCAAATTAGGCTTCAAATTAGTGCATATTGTTCTGTGATTGTCCTATGGTGCATGAAATCCTATTAGATAGCTAACTCTCCGGACATTTTGCTCTGGGGTAAGAAATTTTTTATGAAATACATCCTTATAATGTTAGTTACATGACAGAAATTTTACTTTGGCTATTACTAATATTTTTTTTGTTTTTTAACTATATGTGAGTGTGTGTCTGTGTGTGCATTTAATTGTAATTGAAATAGCATTTGGATGCATTCATCAGTGAAAATGTCTTGCTTTTGAGGAAGATTGGACTGTGAAATTTAAAAAAACGCATACACAGTCTTGTGTGTGTACACCTTGATTTGTACAAGGTTAATTTGTAGGCTTTTAAAGAAATTTAGTGGAATGAATTAGTTTTAGCATCAGAGATATAATATTGCTTAGGACTGTAACATCTGACCAAGCACTTTCACTTTTGAGAACAATGACCACTAGTTAATGCAATGTTTTCATTTGCACATGACAGTGGCAGCCATTAGCCCAAGAATGTTGTACAGTAAATTATTTAATGCTTACAGCAAATCTATCTATATATATCAGTCATTGGTCCAGAGCAATGCCTGAAATTACACAGGGAAAATGTTCCCAAGTTTCTTAAAACAAGACCAGGATATTCCTTGATTAGGAATGGTTTCCTAATTCATTGTTCATCAAGGTTCTCTTCATGGTTCTGGGCTCTGTCTTCCAAGATGATTTTGGAAGACTTGGTCTGTATTTCTTTATGAGTAGCTTGCTTTTTGTTTATCCTAGATTCAGGTCCACAAAGCCTTGTTTGCCGTTTGACAATATTAGCTAAGTCAGTAGTGATTTTAGCCATACATTACTCAAAAAAGTTTGAAATTTGTGTGCACTGATTTGGGTGATATTTACTTTCTATACCAAAAACCACACTAACCTTTCATTTCTAGACACTTAGCATCTTATGTCAGAGAAGCATACCACCATGCTCTTGTCTTTTTTTCCCCTCTTTCTCCATTGGCTTTGTTTCTCTTCAAAATTATCTTATTAGCTAGAAAATCAGACATTAAAAAACAGTAGTTTCCAATCTAACACAACTGGCCCAAGTGATTCCCTTTAAATTCCGCCTAAAACTCCAATTCTTTCTTTAGCTCATCTGTATCTTGTGTTACCTTGTGAAGCCCAGCTAAGTGTACCGTGTCGAGGCTTTGAACAATCTACCTCAATCTAGCCTTAACCAAATCCAAATTTCTTCAGCACATTGTGTATCCACCAAGTTAATGCAAGAAATAGTTTGGCACCTATTTCACTTCTATAGAAGTCATTTTCCCAGACACCGATCACATACACTATTTTCACCAATTTTGCTGCCTTTTCTAATAACTTATTCATCATAATTCATGGCTCACATGCCATTTGGTGTCAAAACTAATGTCATGTTTTTAATTTTTTGTATGGCATGCCACACTTTACTACTCAACTTCTAGTGTAAGAGAACCTATAGTGTGGGAAAGAAAACAGAAGATTACCAGCAGGATAACATAGTCATATTAGGCTTATACCCACTTATACCAAACTAAAGTGGGACTATCTGTTAACCCCTTCCTGTCAAAATGCAACGAACATGTTTAGTGACACAAGGAAGCTTGCTTTATGGCCCTATTGGTTCAACATTTACTATCTGTAACACAAAGCAAAGTGTATCAGGCAAAATATATGGATAATTTGATGTTAGGGTGGAAAAACTGTAAGTAATGGACTAAGTATTTAAAATGCTCCTAAGACTTTGTTCCAAACAAGATGGATTTGAAAGGATCTGCAAACTTAAGTTCTGAATTTGAAGCAAATCTACAGCAATAAGAAGAAGTGAAAAATCACACCAAAGTAAAACAAAAAGTTAGAAATGAAAAATGTAAGTCATACACACAGAAGAATAAAACAGAATGAGTGATTGCTGTTCACTCTGTAACTTAGAACAGATATTAAAAAAAAAAAAACCAGCAGACTAAGGATCTAAAATACTTTTATGGGAAAAAAATACCACTGAATTTTGAGACCATCAACATTCACTAGCCTACAAAAGACACTTAAGTTTTTTGTTTTTGTTTTTAACTAAGATTTTCCCAAACATATTAAAAATTAGAGCAATTCCTTTATGCTTAAGACATATCTATGGTTGAGTGTTTTTGTCATCACTTGATGGAGGACTTGTTGCTAAGCGACCTACCTACTATTCTGCATTGATTCATCCTTGTGTATGTTTTGACATACTAGTTTTTATTTATGTTACAGTTCAGGGTTCTCACAAACTTATCTACTTATTCTCAGATCACATGAGTAAATAGGAGGCCAGGAATTTTACAAGAAGGTAGGGAAACAATTTGTTGGACACAATATTTAATGCTAGAAGTCTGATGATTAATTTTAAGTGCACTATAAAAAGTGGTCGCAGTGTCCTTGAAAGAGGAGTATTTTGCCCACTATTGTCTACTGCAGGATCTGTCATTATATCAAACCAATAATAGGTTCTTGGTAAATATTCTAAATGAATTTAATAAGCTTATGTATGAGTCTTTTCCAAATCGACCTCATAGTTTTATTTCAATAACATTTAGAGGAGCTTTCTGAAGCAGTTCAAGGATATTTTAAATATCAGTTACTTTAACAAATGACTCCCCAGATTACATGCCTAGCTTGATATAAGTCCTCAAAAGAATAATTTTCTCCTCTATATCTATCTATATTCACTTTTACTTCTGGCTCCTTACAAGCTATTACAATCATAGTTCTATCACCATTTGTTTCATTTAAAATATGCCTTGAGCCTAAAGATTGGGAAGAAAAAGATCGATTCAATGTGGATTACAAATCTTTCTGAATGTGAGAAGTTCTAATATCCTTTCAATAATGTGTCATTGGATGTCCACAAATATATATATAGTATTATATACAAGTGTGTGGGTAAGCCAGCCGTCTTGGAATGTGTGTTATGATAATCTTATATATCAACGTAAAAGAAAACTTAGGGGACACCTGGGTGACTCAGTCAATAAAGCATCTACTTCGGCGCAGATCATGATCTCACAATTTGTAAGTTTAAGCCTCTCATCAGGCTCTTTGCTGATGGCTCGGAGCCTGGAAACTGCTTCAGATTCTGTGTCTTCCTCTCTCTCTCTTTCTGTGCCAACCCTGTTCACATTCTCTCTCTCTCTCGAGAATAAAAATAAACAGTAAAGATCTTTAAAATAAATAAAATTTAGAACCACAAAATAGAATACTCAACAAGTTAGACATGCGCCCTCATAACCACCTGACTGAATTTTTAACTTTTTCTATAATTATATAACCCACAAAAGTTACTATGACCAAGATAAATGGATTGTTTAGGTTAAAAAATCAGGGTTATAATTCCTATGGAATTTACAGTTTTTGTTGCTGTGGTTTTTGAAAGAATTGTTTAATAATGCATTCAGTTTCAAGGTAATAAATGTTTCAATTCACCAGTCTTTATTTACCAAAGGAAAAAATTGAATAAGAAAATCTTTGGAATACAGGTTTAAGAATCTCAAGTACAATTTAACAAGGTAGCAAACTAGAGAACACTCAGCCACCATAATTTCTCCTAGCAAGGTGACCCTAAGATACATAACTTACCTGACCAACCACAAAGATGACCTTTCTTATTTTCAATATTGCACATATAGTCCTTTGCTAATTGAATATAAAAGCTATCAACTTCTATGTCTACAATACATATAAAATGATATACTTACCTTGGACATCAGAAAGTATATTTAGTTGCAAAACGTATAGAATATGAAAAAATATATAGTTTCTTCTTTAATAACACAATTATTGATGTTTTTGCAGAGGAAACAAAAACCACTTCTTTAAGATACTTTCTTTTCTCATTAAAAATATACATCTATTTTTGGTGATATTTAAAAGTACCGGAAACTGCAAAGAATAACATAAGAAACAGTCACATACTGTACTATATGTAACTTTAATTTTTAAATTTTTAATTATTATAAGGAAAACATTACAAACATATTTGAGTTTTCCCAAATCTCTGCAACCACATCTCCTTTTTCTTCTTCAGAGGAAAAAATTATTGTGAAGTTGTTGGATAGTTTTCCTTAAATTTTTTTGTTTATTTTGTTGTATGAGAATATGTCTGCAATATGTCTACCCATAAGTACGCGCAAGTGTTATAGTCTTTATCTTAAAATGTATTGTTTATTTTGGGAGATGCCTGAGTGGCTCAGTCAGTTGAGCATCCAGCTCTTGATTTCAGCACAGGTCATGATCTCACAATCATGGGATCGAGCCCCACATCGGCCTGCGTGGGATTCTTTCTCCTTTCTCTCCCCCTCCCTGGCTCACTGGTAAGTGCTCTTTCTCTCTCTCTTAAAATAAATACATAAACACAAACATGAATTATTTATTTTAAAAGGCACTGTTCTTTTAGTCAACATATATTTTTTATCAACATGCTTTTTGTAATTACTATCACATCATTTCAGACCTATTCATACTTTTCACTAACTTGATAGTATCCTTCCATGCATAAAAGTTAATTCAGATGAAATCCAAATTACCTAGTCTTTCTTTTGTTACTTGTCCATTTGACATCATGTCTGAGAAACCATTGCCACATCCAAAGTCATGAAATTTAGCCTTAGGTTTCCTACTAAGAGTTACATAGTGTTAATTCTTATATTTAGGTCTTTGATCTAGTTTTATTTTTTATATATTAAAAAAATTTTTAATGTTTTTTATTTACTTTTCAGAGACAGAGAGAGACAGTGTGAGCAGGGGAGGGTCAGAGAGAGAGAGGGAGACACAGAATCGGAAGCAGGCTCCAGGCTCTGAGCTAGTTGTCAGTACAGAGCCCTACTCGAACCCATGAACCATGAGATCATGACCTGAGCCTAAGCCAGATGCTTAAAAGACTGAACTACCCAGACACCCTGATCTAGTTTTAATTGACTGTTATATTTAGTAAAATGTGGGTCTAACTTCATTCTTTTGCATGTTGGTATCCCAGCACTGAAGGGAAAAATCTCATCCAGTTGGATGGTTTGGGGGCCCTTGTAAAAAAGCCTTGACCATGCTATGTGGTTGTTATCTGTACACGCAATTCTGATCGATTGACTCATGTGTCTATCCTCAAACCAGCACCACTGTTTGGATTACTGTAGATTTTTTAGTAAATTGGGAAATTGAGATGTATGGGTCCTCTAATCTTGTTGTGTTCAAAAATGATTTTGGCTACTCAGGGTAACTTGCAATTTTATATGGATTTTAGGATACCTTTACCATTTCTTGAGCAAAGTGCCACTGTGACTCTCATGGGAATTGCACTGAATATGCAGATTATCATCTTACCAATGTTAATATTTGAATGCATACATAGGGGATAGCTTTCACATTATTTAGGTTCTTAATTTATTTTAATAGTGATTTGGAGTTGCCATCGTACATGTCTTTCACTTCTTTGATTGCAGTTTTCCTAAGTATAGTATTTTTTTTAAATTGTTTAATGTGTATTCATTTTTGAGAGAGAGAGAGAGAAAGAGAGAGACAGGGCACGAGTGGGGGATGGGCAGAGAGAGAGGGAGACCCAGAATCTGAAGCAGGCTCCAGGCTCCGAGCTGTCAGCACAGAACCTGATACAGGGCTTGAACTTGGAACAGAAAGATCATGACCCAGGCCACGGTCAAACACTCAACCAACTGAGCCATCCAGGCATCCTTAATTATAACATTATTTTTGATGGTATTATAAATGAACATTCTTAATATCCATTTTGGATTTGTGTCTGTGTCTTCTTTTGGTTTTCCTACACATAATATCACGTTAATTGTGAATAGAGATATATTTACTACTTCCTGTCCAACTGGACACTACCTAGGACAGTGTTGAATGGAAGTGAGTAAAATGGGTATCTTCGTCTTATTCCTAAGCATAGCGAGGAAAGCTTTCCATCTTTCATTGTTGTGTATAATGTTAGTTGTGGGTTTTGTCATAAAAGCCTTTTACCATATTGAGGTAATCATATTGAAGAAATGTCCTAGTTTATTAATTGTTTTATTATAAAAATTGTTTTATTATAATTTTATTATAAAAATTGTTATAATTCTTTTCTTGCAGGAATAGAGATTAATACATTTCAGGGTTATATTTCTGTTAAGATATATATATATTATGCTAAGGTTATGTGTTTATGTTGAACCAGCCTTGCATTCTTTGAATAAATCCCACTTGGCCATCATGTTTTCTTCTAATATGCTGCTGAATTCGGTTTGCTACTATATTTGAGGATTGTTGCACCTACAGTCATAAGGGATATGTCGGGTTCTTTTCTTGTGATATCTTTTTATGTCATTGGCATCAGGGTAATGCTACCTCATAGAATGAGTTAGGAAGTGTTCCATCCAATTCTGTTTTGTTGGTAGAGTTTTGCTGAAAACTGACATTACTGCTTCTTTTAAATATTGGTAGGATTCACCTTTAAAGCCATCAGTGAAAAATGCTCACAGACAAAAGGAGCATAAAGGAGACATGACAAGTATATATCATGTTACCACAATATTTGTGGTATAGAATCCTGGAACTGAGAAAAACGTACTAGGTAAACTCTAAAGAGATCTCAAGAAAATATGGATGCATTTAATAATAACAGTAATGATTAATAATAATGCAGCAATATTGTTTTATTAATTGTTACCAATGTACCACGTAATATTTAGTGATAAAACAGTAACTGAGTGAGAGAGATAATGGAAACTGTATTATCTTTTTAATTTTTCTTCTAAATCCAAATTTATTCTAAAAATATAGTATTTTCCAAAAGCTGTGTATCAGATATGAAAAAGTAGCTTGTAATGTGTATATAATATTATTTTAACAACACTTTTAATCTTATATCCCCAGATATCTTATATATGGTAACATCTCACTCAGTCTCAAATATATCCAAAATATTGAGCAAGCATAGGTTTAAAAATTTGCTATAAATACATGTGATGTAAAGAAAAAATCATTTGTTTCATTTCTTGTACTAATTATATGATCACAAGATGAAGTAGCTGGAAATCACATCTTTTTATCAAAGAAATGTGTCAATGTAATTTTGTGACAAACAAAAAGTAACATCTGAAATCACACAATGGTAAGACACATTTTATTTCTTTTGAACTTGTAAATGTTTCTGCCATAATAGCTTGGCTTACAGTAGCTATAATTGCTATAAAAATTAGAAGCTAGATGTTCATTGTCACAATAATGATTGAATGTTATTGTCAAATGCTAAGGACAATAATGTTTAAAAACAGTGCTCTCTATAGGGAGTTCTTAAATATCCACACATAATTAAAGATAAGTCACTTTTAAGCCACATATTCGCTAAAGGAAAATGCATTAAACATTTTTGATTAACAAGGCAAAGTAACAGTGTATGCTGATTTCCGTTGTATTTGTTTAGTTGCTCGTGTTTCATGATTGCTTTTTGTCCTACAGTGAACCTAACACTACACAATATCTTGTCTCGCACCCTCATATCCCCAACCTCCTACCTCCAGTGTCCCTTTCCTTTCAATAGCATTCCCCAGAACTACCACACATACTCAATTCTCAAAATCCTTGTGACATCGTGTGATTTTGACTTCTCCTTCATCAGCCTTGTTCTAATCGCCACTCTTTGATTTTTATTGTCACTAGTAATTTTGAGCTCAAATCAGCAGAAACATAGTTTCAAGTAGAAATATACACTTGGCTGAGGGAGGGTCTTGCATCATTGCTGATGGCTGCTGACTGATCAGGGTGGTTGTTGCTGAAGGTTGGGGTGGCCATGCCACTTCTTAAAATAAGACAAAAATGAAATTTGCCTCATTGATTGACCCTCTTTCACTTGAACTCTTAGAAGCCCCTTTAGGGTTATTAACTGGCCTATTTTTAATACTGTCATGTCTCAGGGAATAGAGAGGACTGAAGTGAGGATCAGAGACAAGGGAATGGCCCATCAATGTAGCAGTTAGAATACACAGAACATTTATTAGTTAAGTTCCCCCATTTTATTTGAGTGCACCCCCAAACGAATGCCAATAGTAACATCAATGAACAATGATCAAAGGGTGCCTGGGTGGCTCAGTTGGTTAAGCGTCAGACTTTGGCTTAGGTCATGATCTCACAGCGCATGGGTTTGAGCCATGCATCAGGCTCTGTGCTGACAGCTCAGAGCCTGGATCCTGCTTTGGATTCTGTGTCTCCTTCTCTCTCTCTCTCTCTTTGCCTGTCCGCTACTCATGCTCTGTCACTCTCTCCCTCAAAAATAAATAAACAAAAAAAAATTTTAAAGAACATTGATCATAGATAACCATAACAGATATAATAAAAGTGAAAAAGTTAAGGGCACCTAAAGGGCTAAGTCAATTAAGCATATGACTCTTGATCTCAGCTCAAATCATGATCTCACAGTTTATGGGTTCAAGCCCTGCATCAGGCTCTGCACTGATAGCAATTGTAGATGAAGTGATATAAAATGAAGTCTGCCCAGCTGCATTCAGGGGCTTTAGTTTGTATTTTGTCTTCCTACCCTACTAAAACATTTTTCTTATAGTATCCTAAGTAGTAAATACTAATGAGTTTTCATAGATTTATAAATATCAACTTCTTCCAATACTTTTACACAAAGGTGCTGTGAAAATTAAAAATCTTTAGGGCAGAATTATTTTGGTAGTGAAATTCATCAGTATTTCCCTCTATAGTTCTATCTTTAAATATATGAAAATAGTATTCTCTTCTTCATGTCTATGGTAAAGTTTTAAATTCACTAGGAATTTCTTTTGTAGTATTGTGTGAGATACAAATCTGATTTTACTTTATCCAACTTTTTTAACAAGTTGTTTTTAGGATTAATATTAATATTTTATAGAAAAGAGATTCAAAGACAAGTATGAGTGCAAAAACATTGAGGAAAGAATTATATTTATAATCCCGGAATTATTCTATATTAATTCAGATCTGTTACCAAGATAAAATATCCTATTTTTCAACTTCTTTAAGCCATAAATAGAAAATAAGATTTTATTTATTCTATAAAAGCAGCAATTTATTTCCAATACAAATGGACAATGACCAAAATAAAAAACCCACAAAATTAATTTGACATATCAAAAAAACCTTCTTAATTGGGACAGATATGTGATTCAACTCTTGCTAGAATTCTTGAACTGGTAGCCATATTTTCCAAATCTGTTATTAATTATAAATAAAGATATAATTGAAACTTATCATACATATTGCATGATGAAAGATAAAAGATAATTTTCTCAAAGCATGTTATAATTAAACATCAACCAAAACAAATTTAAAATTGTCAGTCTTTGACACCTATTCTATTTATTTATGAATCAATTTTTTGGTTTTGGTTTGAAAAACATTTCCATGTTTTGTTGTTAAAAATTCTTGTCTGAAGATCAGCAAATAAACTGATTTTTCTTTGCATTTATTTTCAACTGGGCTGTAAAATTGAGTTCATAGCTTTTTTTATACTTTGTTGTATTTTTCTTTTATATATTTTTGAAAGATGAAATTTCAGAAATGTTTAAATGTATAAATGGATTGTCCTTGAAAATTAAATTAAGGGTTTACAGTTTTATATACAGATTAGTAACATAAAAGTTATAAATTTTAGTCAGATTAAGAACATTAAACAATTATCAGCTGTGTCAGCTGCATCATATCTTGTTATTAAAATCTCATAATACACAAAATGTATACTTGCATACATGCATACATATATGAAATGAAAGTAATCTTATTAAGCAAAGTTTTCTTATACTTTTAATCAAATGAACATGTTTATAAATTATATTTCTTTTTTAAAAATTAAAATGAATACATATAAACAGATGAATAGCTTTAAACACCTAGAAATGAACATATTATGTTTTTTATTTCAAAAATAACACATACTTAAAATCTTAGTGGCATAGGAATTGAATACAGAATTTTAAATTCTGAAGCCTGTACAACTTAGGTCAATACTATTTTTAGTGCTTTTTAAAAATAAGACATGGCTAATTTATTGCATAAACTGTTAATTTGTTCTACTAGACACTAATGTACTATATAGATCCCTGGCTCATCTACAAGTTTCAGATTCTTCAGAATTGAGATGTAGTGAAGGTTACAGGTAAGTAGTGCTTCATAGTATATATATGGAGTTTAACAAAAAGGATATTAATACAATTTCATGTACTTTTTCTTTATTAAGCATATGATAGTTCAATTTCATTAGTTGAGAGGGAATTTCCAGGAAACCTCTATGGCCTAATTTATAAGTATATGAAAGTTCACTATGAAAATACAACCTTCTTTCAAAATCATCTCAAATGGGCAATACTAGCTGGTATTAGGCTGTTAGCTGGGTAGTTTGGAAGTAGAGGTCCCCACACAGTGGACCCTGCAGTGTTACAAAGGTGATACATGAATGTTTGAATGCTCATTAATTATAGAGTCCTTATCTCTGCTGAAAGTTTCTGCACCAAAGCTCGGGGAGTGATCAAAATGCATACATTTGGGGAAAACCTTTACATTAGACATTCTGCCCACATACGGAGGGCTTCCTAGAGAATACGTGTTATAGTATTCAAGTTTAACAATTTCTTTTTTTTTTTAATGTTTTATTTATTTTTGACACAAAGAGAGACAGAGCATGAGAGGGGGAGGGGCAGAGAGAGAAGGAGACACAGAACCGGAAGCAGGCTCCAGGCTCTGAGCTAGCTGTCAGCACAGAGCCTGACGCGGGGCTCGAACCCACAAACGTGAGATCTTACCTGAGCCAAAGTCGGAGGCTTAACCGACTGAGCCACCCAGACGCCCCCAAGTTTAACAATTTCTTAAATGCTTCTGTATACAATGGAATATTATGCCTTAGCAATTATGTGTCCCAATATTCAAAAGGTATTTGGAGTGCTGTCTGGAGTGCCTGCCAAATACATATATGCATAGACACACACACACACACACACACACACACACACACACACACACACACACTTTTTTAATAAAATAATTCTTGATTAAATTTTTTCATTGCTTTAATAATCCAATTGCTTATTTGACATTATTTCTGAATCTCACTTGCTATAATTTAAATCAAGGAATATGTAATAATATTCAACCCATTCAGAATTTCAACAGATCATTTTCTGAGTGAAAAAATAAAAGATGGTTATTTATTTGAAAATTTAGTACAGTAAATATTTCGAACACTTTCAATACCTCTGATTGAGATTATTTTTATTAATATGAATCAACTATTTAGTATCAATATCAACATGTAAGCTGGTGATATCAATGAACCAGTATTTCCTTCTCATACATTATTCTGGAATGTATTTATCTTCTTCATTTTACTGCAAAGTGCTTAGTATTTCCTTGGAAGGCAAATATAAGTATTCAAGGCCCTTCAAAGCAGCGTCAGGGTAAGTAACAAATACCAGCATCTCTCGATTTGTTGTCATGAAACTGGAAGAGATAATGAGACAGTCACGGTGGGTCAAGACATAAGCATCCACCAATAGTCTGACTCACTCTAACTTGTGATGTGAAAAGACTACACTCATACGTCACTATTTGTACGGTAAACAAAAAATTATGAAAATTTGAGAAGAAAAAAAACAACAGTTGTTTCAGGTAAAATAATCAACAATCAGGATAGTTCAGCCAAGTGGAACAGAGGAAAATTTATCAAGGGTAACTGAAGGCAAAAGCCAAAATAAAGTTCATGAAGCTGAAACCGAAAGTGTACGACAATAAGTCAATACTGCCTATAGGTCATGTTGGCAAAAAATAAAATCTCGATCTCAGGTTTTATATGATGGGGATGAATGGCTAACACCAAAGGAAGGTGTTGGGAGACCAGATAAAATTAGTTCCATTGGGACATAATCCCCCATAACATGTAAGAAATCCCTGTCTCTAATAATGCCTTCAAGGTGCCTAACTTCTATGAATATATTTTAGTAACTGTGAGAAAAAAAACCAGGCAAATTCCATCGATTAGGGAATTGATAGAGCCAAATGTTAAGCTTAGTTTCATCTTCTAAGTTGCAGGTTAGATAATAAGATAATTGGATAATTTACAGCAATTGTCTTCCTTTGACAAGGAGCTATACCTGCTCTGGATTATTATATCGCACACTTAGTATATTTTTGTGAGTTGATGCATGCCATTTAATTCCATTTCATTCTACTTGTTGAATTGTTTTAACTCAAGCAGTGCCTTCAATGTCATTTTAAATCTTATATGTGCTGCTAAACTGGGTCTCCATCCAATGCGCTCAAAGCTAGCTCTCATTGACCATCATCCTCTGACAATGTTAACAAACACTGTCTCTTGGGTACATGGATAAACACATGGCTATTAGGGAGTTTTACATTGTCTATTTGTCCTCTGCACATAGATCTCATCCTTGATTCCCTGATACTTCCTTTATTTTCACAATTATTACAAGTAGATTTTTTAAAAATTTCCCAAAGAGTACAGGTTGATTTTTTATTTCTTATAGTGTACTAGACACTATTGCAAACTGACAGGTTAAGTGGTCCAAAACATCATAATCATCCTTTATGGACATATTCATAATAGGGCATGATGATTTCATTTAAGATTAATTTAACTAATATTACAATAGGCTCAGAGTCAAACAATTTCATATTTTTGGAATATAGTGGGGGGGAAAGTATCACCATTAGAAAAGGGGTGTGCAAAGACATGAATGCCTGATTCTCCTTTAAAATTACTGTAAGTAGGGACGCCTGGGTAGCTCAGTTGGTTAAGCATCCAGCTTCAGCTCAGATCATGATCTCACAGTTCTTGAGCTCCAGCCCGCGTGGGGCTCTGTGCTGGCAGCTCGGAACCCGGGACCTGCTTCAGATTCTGTGTCTCCCCTCTCTCTGCCCCTCCACCACTCATGCTGTCTCTTTCAAAAAAATAAATTTAAAAACTAAAAATAAAATCACTAGAATCACTTTCAAATTGCTTTGAGTTTCCTATGAGAACTAGAGAAATTACATGTCCCCATTTTTTATACATGATAATAACCATATCCTTCATCTGCTATTTCAGGATTTCTCAGTCTTCTCTAAAATCACCTTTCCAGTGCAATATCTGTGCTATTTCCATGCATCTACTTTTTTATACAACCAACACTGGACCACTGTTCTCTTCATCTTTTCAATGAAGCACCCACTCCTTATGTTAACACATTTCCAAATGAAGTTCGTCACATTGGATCTGGCACAAATGGTAACTTTTCTTGGAATCTATTCCTAATACCCCCAATCGCTGCCAAAATTCTTCTACTAATTTTAGCTATGCTTCTCTCTTGACACTGTTCACGTGCCTGGTTAATTACAATTTCTATCTATATTTATAATCTAACATGACATAAGCTATTTAAATATAATGGTAATAATAACAGTATCATCAACCTTAAGAATAACATCAACTAACATTTTTATTGAAATATATTTGACATACAACAATGTATGAATTTAATGTGCAAAACATGTTAATCTGACACATTCATATATTATAATTACCATTGTAGCAATAATTAGTTTCCCTATTATGTCACATCATTATCTTCTCTTTTTAGTGGCTGAAATCATTAAGTTTGAGTCCCTTAGCAAGTTTTTATGATTGTAATAAAATTTTCATTATATATTAACTATGCAATGCATTAGATCTCTAGGGCTCTAATGGGAATGCAAATTGGTTCAACCACTATGGAAAACAATATGAAATTTCTTCAAAAAATTAAAGGCAAATCTGCCGTACAATGATCAATTCCACCTCTGGATATATATCCTAAGGAAGTGAAAATTGATTATCAAAGATTATTGTGCAGGCATGTTTATTGCCTTTTCATTCACACTCATCAAGATATGAAAACAACCTATGTCTCCATCAACAATGAATAGACAAATAAGAGGTGATATATGAAAAGCAGGAGCTTGATGACACTTGTGATAACATGGATAGACCTTGAGCATATTATGCTAAGTGAGATAAGTTAGAAAGAGAAAGCTAAGTACTGTATGATCTCACTTATATGTGGAATCTAAAAAAGCCAAACTCATAAAAACAGAAAGTAAACTGGTGGGTACCATGGGATGTGGGGCAGAGGGGGAAAGAACAGATGTTGTTAAGGGGTACATCCAGCTAACTATTATTGAGTACTTGTCAAATATATAAAAATATTGTCCTCAGGATGTCTAGAAATTTTACTTATAAAGTTCGTATATTGGTGTTTATTTAATCATTTGCAACCAGCAAATGAGGAAAATGAGGTATGGAGAGGTTGAACAGCTTAGGAAGTGACTTCTCATCATCTCAGTTATTTTCTATTAGGAACACTTCACAGGCTCAAAGGGACAGGATGACTTAGGGGTGTGAATACTCATAGGTGGGACTAATTTGGGTCATAGTAGAGTGACTCTGCCACAGTGCATCATCCACTCCCCAGGGATTTGTGTTCCTTCCCAGAGGAAAAGATGTATTCGCCTGCTTCTAAGGTCCCCGAGAGTTCCATCCCATTAAGCTGTCAGTTCTAAGTATAGATACTCATCATCTAAATCAGATCCAGGTGAAGCTGAGACTCCTTAATCTATAAAACCTGAGGGCCAGGTTGTCCCCCCACCCCAACATGCAGGGGTAGAACCAAAAGGATGTAGAACAGACATAGGCATTTCCATTCAGAAAGTGGCACAATGCAGGTGCAAAAGATTCCCTGCTAGACAGTGATTTTAAAACAGTGCCAGGGAAATGCTAGACATCTCTTCACATGTTTCAAGGCCTGGCAGTAAGTATCCAAGAGTCCCCTTTGTCCCTCTGCGTCCTTCATTCCATCCATCCTTCCTCTTCCATCAAAGTAGAGTGCATCGGTGGGCAAGTCGTTTTACCAGCTTGCTTCCTGCCTGCAGGATTTCAAAAAGTATGAAATCCCTTATTTTTTTTTTAATTTCCCACTTCCCCTGCTCCTTTTCATCTAAGCTGCCAGTGTTTTTGGTAAGTTAATTTTTTCAAAATCTGTGGATTGTCTGTGGATTTCACAGAAGTTCATTCCATTAGACAAAAGCTCTACCCGCATATCTTTTCCAGATGATCTCTCCTCCATCTATGATGAGTTACTGAGGCAAGGGATTAAAACGTCCTGGCTTCTACTGTTAGACTGACAAGACCTAAGACAAAACCTCAATCTCTTCAAAGGGCCAGTTTTGTAAACTTGATCGATCTTTAGAGGCTTTAGGAAAAGATTGTACAGTCACACCCTTCGTTGATTTTCCCCCCCAAATATCATTCTTTCTTGACAGTTCTTAAAAACAATTTCTAATTTTGGCAGCTTTGTCATCTGGAAAAGCTCAGAATTTTCCAAATTATCAACTTCGTTTTAACAGCTCTTTCCTCGAATTATCGTGCTACTCTCTCATTTTACTATAAGAAAATGAAGAAACCAGGTGGCGTCCCCAACACTTCGCTTGGAGATCTTTCTTGCTAAGTAACTAGGCTCATCACTTGTTCATTGTACTTTCCAGAAAGCTGCTGGAAGAATTTCACTGCTGGTGTGTGTCAAGGATCTCCCTGACTCCATTTTCTAACAGAACGTTTCTCCCTCCTTTTGAGCCATTGCTGGCAGTGTCCTCAAAGTTCTGATATATAATTATGTGTTCCAGGAAATGTAGCATGCTTTTCAAAAATTTCCCAGCCCCTGTCCATGGCCCAATTCCAAACTCACTCCCACATTTTTAGTTATTTGTTGTAGCAGCACCTCATTCCCAGGTTACCAAAATGCGTGTTGATTTTCACCTATCAATCTGCAACAAGCTTAGCCACATAAAATAAGACATATTTTTAACTGCAGAGAGGGCGAGGGTCAGGAACTTGAGGATAGCTTAGCTGGAATGTCTGGCTTCAGGATGTCTCACTAAAATTCAAACGAGATGTCGGCAAGAGCGGGGGTCTTAACTGAAGCTTGACTGGGGAAAAGGCTTTTCATCAAACTCCTGTGGTTATTACATGAAGAAGAATGAAATTGGACCCCTATTTTCTGCCACTCACAAAGCTGAGCTCAAAATTGATGAAAGCTACACAGAAGACCTAAAGCTGTAAAACTGCTAGAAGAAAACCAAGGGGGAAAGCTCCTTGACCTTGACCTGGCAGCAGTTTCCAGGATATGCCACCAAAACCACAAATGACAAAAGCAAATACAAATTCCTGGGGCTACATTAGATTAACAAGCTCTGCACGGCAAAACAGAGAATCAGCCAAATGGAAAGACAACCCATAAAACGGGAGGATACATTTGCAAACCATATATTTGATAAGGGCTTCATATCCAAAATATACAAAGAACTCATACAATTCAATAGCAAGCAAGCAAGCAAACAAACAAACAAAAGCAAACAATCTGATTAGAAAATGGGTATGGGAACTGAATACATTTTCAAAAAAAAAATATATATATATACAGATGGCCAATAGCCACATGAGAAGGTGCTCAGTATCACTATTTATTAGGGAAATGCAACCCAAAATCACAGTAAGTTTTCATCCTACATCCATTACAATAGTTGTCATCAAAAACACAAGAGATAACAAGGGCTAGCGAAAACGTGGAGGAAAGGAAATCCCTGTGCACTGTTGGTAGGATGTAAATTGTTACAGCAGCTGTGGAAAACATGGAGATTCCATAAATATTAAAAATAAAACTGCCTTTCCCTTTACTTCTTTCCCAGCAAAAAGTGGACCAAAATTCATCTATTCACTATGTGGTGCTTGGAGTGTGCATCTTGAGTAGTAACATCCTAGGTTATCTGAATTACCTAATAGTATCATGTATAGCTTTAAGAAATTTTTTTAAAAAGAGAAAAGAAGGGAAAGAATATAAAGTGGACCCAGCAATTCTGTGGTCTTAAAGGAAAAATGAGAGACAGGGAGAAAAGAGAGCAGACACAAATGTTCAAATCTAATCCTCCACCATTAGGCTTCCAAGAACTTAGAAGTAAAATGGAATCGTTCCTAATAATGAAATAAAATGCAATTATCTGAAAAATTAAAGTACCCTTGGGCCAATCTAAATTTTAGGGTTGTAAGTAGGCAGCTGAAATCTACGAGTCACCCATTTCCCCCTATATTCTTATCTTTCATACGTTCATATTTTCTGTCACTTTACCTGACTTTTTTTCCTTTTTATTTCTGTACCAGCTTCACAGCTCATTTGCTTGCAATACGGCATAACTGGTTTTCTCCTTGACCTGTTCTGAATACATGGTTTTATGTTAGAGTTTGAACAATGCGGCACATATCTCTGTCTGCCCAGTAAACCGAATTTATGGCAGAAAAGCTTGAATTTTAAGCTCGCATAGACAAGGAGGGCAATTTATCTTTTGTTTCCATTGAATTCATTTCACACATTGGGGAAATCTGTTTTGGATAAAATAAAATCTTTTTCCATCCATTTCCTCTGGATCTCATTGCATCACTTATCCCTCCTTTCTCCTTTGGAAACTGAAGGACCCCCCTTTTGAAGACTTTAGTTTGGCCACTTCGAGTCAGTTTATAAGATTAAAAAAATATTTTTTCAACCATAACCTCTCATTTCCTTTCCCTTGTGTTGCCTATTACCTTTTCAAAGTAGACGACATCAAATGCTTCTACTTCTTTATCTCCATTCAATAAGCCCATATAATGAAGAAAGTATAAGTTGATACCATCAACCCCTTGTCATCCTTGGCTCCTTGTAGCATTTGACATTCATGACTAACTACAACCTCTGACCTTGAAATATCTTCTCAAGTGTGATCTTTTTTGAGCCTCTGTATCATGACTCTATCATGTCAAATTAAGTCCCTAATTATAAATCTATCTTTAGTCCATATCTCCTGTGTATCAGTCTCTCTCTACTTTCTCCATACATTCACCTCATACTATCACTTCTCTTGTTTATTGGTCACATGGGCAATTCCCCAATCTGTGGATAACCCACTTTCTGAGCTTAGTGCAAAATTTTCAGTGGCCTGCTGGACATTTCATGTAAGGTCCAGTTATCTATGAATTACTATAAGAAAAAAAGAACATGGTCTTAAGTTCATCTTCTTTAGTTTCTCACCATGGTAAATAACACAGTTAGCTCTCTTCCACTGATGGCCACACATATCAGGTACAAGTACTATCTATATGATATTTCCTGAATCTGCACTCTTCTGGCATCCTCCCAACAGTTAAATTTGCTCATTCAGCTAGTCACTTATTAATTCATTCTAGTAGGTATTTATGAAGTACTAACTATATGCAAGCATTGCCCTAGATTCTGGAGCATAAAGATGAATAAAATAGTGATAAAATATGATATAAATCTTTAAACTCACCAATCTGGAACTCAGAATATATTATTACATATAATATTTAGTGGCTATGTTCCTATTACTTAGAGTAAAAATGCCACAATAAAAATAGCAACATAAAATCTATCACCTCATTATTTTCATGGTTTTGATCATTGAGTATACGGTGTTTTATATTCTACTTTGATCAACCTTTTGTTTTGATCAACGTATGGAACCAGCATACATGTTTCCCTCAAACTGCATGTCTATAATCAATACCCTTATGAGTAGCACATCATTTAATGTAATAATAAACACCAATATATTAGTTCTCATTACTATCGTTTTCATAATTGTGTAACAAATGGTGAATTTATATATTATATAATCTGGTATATTTATCTATATCATATAACAAATGTTACATTTTCTCTCCCTGTGCATGTGTGTGCAGAATGCATATAACATACACATGTGTATGTATATCTCTCTTTATGAACAGGAATGTGTGCATATGTGCATATCCACATGTAAAATACACAGATAATACCCAAAGTGGAGTGTAGGACAAAATAAATGACTGAAGTCCTGACTCTATCCTTTGTGAGACTCCTTTCTAGATTATACTATTGACAGTATCACTGTGAACATCTGAGTAATTTGTTCCTTGTGTTACCAATATTGGATTTTTATTTCTTATACACACATTTTGTCAAATGAATAACTGGTCACTTTAGCATCTCGTGGTTTGGTTGTTATTTTATAGTGTATTTGCCTTTAAACAGTGTTTTATTTTGCAGTGGTTTCATCATCCAGCCTCATTCTCATGAGTACACTTAGGAAGTCAGTGACTATTTCATTTTCTGAAAAACGTTTATTTTTACACCAAAAAAAGAAAAAAACAGAGTTAAAATTCCAGAAGATTCTTTTAAAACTCTTCATTCTCTACCTCAAATCTACTTGTCTAATTTCATGCCTTACTGCTGACCTACAGGAGACTAAGGCAGTGCTTACTCCCCTAGCACAAGCACGGATTTGGCCCTACGCATTTCTCTTTGGTTTCCTCTACCTCCATGCCACTGAGTACTCTCAGAAGGTTATAAATACATTCGTCTTCCCTAGTGCATCTTTTCAGGAGAAAATCACAATTTCTAGTTTACATTTTCTTAATGAGGTTATACTGCCCTTGTCAGTGACTTGGCTTCATTCTTTTTGTTTAAAGTGCAACATTATGGCTAAGCCCTAGTTCAAGAAAAATGGTCAATATTTAGCTCTTTCCTTCACCATTTTAGTCACAAAACTTTTCCAACCATTGGAAGTCTTTTTCCTTTTCTTATTTATTGTAACATCCATGGGACAAACTTGAAATGCATAAAGGCAGGGTAAATTGTGGTGGTTCACTGCTCTAAGTATTGAATGCACATTTAACTACTGAACTCACATAATCTTGTGAAACTATGGTAGGGGCCCATTGCTAATGAAATTACCTATTTAAAAGTATGTAATCTTCATCTAGTGTGCCAGCTAGTTGTTAGTAACTAGGTGGCCCAGAGAGGTTAAGTAAGTTGGTTCCAGGTCACACAAAGGGTGGTGGGCGGGGAGTAGTTAGGTTTTAAACATTAGCAGCCTAAGTTCAATAGCCTTGTCTTAGCCATCCTGGTCCAAGTCACCTGACGCAGTCCAATCTGATTTTTCATTACTTATTTTCCAGTTATTAGGTAAAATTCAATTCTAGTAAACTCTATTCATACTTTAACCACCTCTACAAAAATAATAAAAACTATGCCATCAAAAGCATGAAAGCCTATAATTAGAAAGAAACAATAAAAGTGTGAAGTGATAATTTTACAAAAGTAATATTCACCAATTCAGTAAGTATAAGGGTCTACACACATCCATTATTTTTAGAATTGGTGGTATCTCATTGCCACAAGCACAATTAAGAAAAATATTCTAAAAATTATACATTATTGTTTTAATGACAGGTCAGTGTCTTAGGACATTACCAACACAGGATAGGTCAATGGATAAATGTTCATGTTAATATGGACTATCAGAAAAATAAACAGGAAATTTAGTTCCAAATTACACATAAAGTATGTGCTCAAATTCTTGTTAAGTACCAAAAGTATTAAGACTAGAAAAAATTTAACAATTTTAATACAGAGACTTTCTAACCATCAGTTTCCTTTATATCCAACCAACCATGTTAAATCTACAAATTACTTTAGGTTACAAAGACCTGAAGCAAAACATGTATCAATGATGAATGTAAAAAGAGAAAAAAAACCACAACTGTCTTGAAACTATGATTATATATATTTTGTGTTTTTGTTCTTGTTTTTGTTTTTGAAATTTTATTCTATTTTATTTTTTTTTACTTTCTAAAGTTTCATATTTTTTTAATATATGCAATTATTTTCCATCATTTACAATACGGTAGTTACAATGACACTCCAAACAGAAAAGCAAAGTAAAAAATCAAAACACCAACTTCTGTTTCATGTAATTAGACTTATACAGAAATTAGAAGGTTAAGTAACGACTAGTTAATCACCTAATTTCACAGCTATCTGAAGTGGCAATCGTTATATAGCAGCTTATCTATGATACATTCAAGATAAATGATACAATGATTATATTTTTAAAAGTTATTTGTGTTTAAACTGAAAATAGCCCTTATGTTTTTCAAAGACAATTCCTTCATAATAAAAAAGTATATAAAACTTTTATAAGAAAATGATGTTAAACTTATTTTTGAGAACCAATTTAAGTTTAAATTTAATAGGTAATATAGTTTCTGTAAGCAATGCATACACAAGTTACATCTATAAGAGCCATAAAAATCAAATCTGTATTTGGGCATTGTATTGTTGAGAAAGGCTACAAACACAAAAATTTTAGGACAAAATTGTAATAAACTTTTTATATGCTTTCAAATAGTGAGTTAACATCTCCACTTCCCTAGGTTTTAAATAATTTTTAAAGAAAAGGATACCACTAATTTATTCATGAATTTCTTTATTGAGTAAAAAACTATTTCCTTGAAAACCCCATGTATGAAGCACCTGTTAGCACAACTTGAAATACTTTTAAACAGGAATATACATTATTAAAATTCCATTCTCAAAAGAGGATTCTGTACATACCTAACCTGTTCATTCTACACATAAGTAAATTCCCCAACATTAACAGCATTACGTGAGGTGTGCATGAATGTATGTGTGTATTTGTGTGTAGTGAATCTTACTGATACATACTCAATGTCAAAAGATCATGGCGATGCAGAGAGTACTACATTCATCATCATAAAATTTTCTCCTACTTACAGTCAATTCAATATGGATATATATTTATTTATTGTTAAAAAAAGTGATCATACTACCTGAAATTTACTATATAAAATTTTTTTATTTTAATATAGTACCTGTATGCTGAAAACTATAGAAGACTTATGAAGGAAATTGAAGAAGACACAAAGAAATGGAAAAATATTCTGTGCTCATGGATCAGAAGAATAAACATTGTTAAAATATCATTATTACCCAAAGCAATTTACACATTCAATGCAATCCCCATCCAAGTTGCACCAGCATTCTTCTCAAAGCTAGAACAAACTATTTTAAAATTCGTATGGAACCACAAAAAGCCTCGAGTAGCCAAAGTAATATTGAAGAAGAAAACCAAAATGGGAAGCATCACAATCTCAGACTTTAGCCTCTACTACAAAGCTGTCATCATCAAGACAGTATGGTATTGGCACAAAAACAGACACACGGACCAATGGAATAGAATAAAGAGCCCAGAACTGGGCCCACAAGTGTATGGTCAGTTAATCTTTGACAAAACAGGAAAGAGTATCCAATATAAAAAAAGACAGCCTCTTCAACAGGTGGTGTTGGGAGAGCTGGAGAGCAACCTGTAGAAAAATGAAATTAGACCACTTTCTGACACCATTCACAACTCAAAATGGATAAAGGACCCAAGTGTGAGACAGGAAACCATAAGAACCTTAGAGGAGAAAGCAGGAAACAGCCTCCTTGACCTCAAACGCGGCAATTTGCTCCTCGACACATCCCCAAAGGCAAGGGCATCAAGAGCAAAAATGAGCT
>NC_043705.1:137933040-138112007 GCF_006229205.1 Suricata suricatta | reverse complement strand
TAAGAACAGGAAAATGTTTCTAGATAGACATTCAAAAGATCTACCAACTGACCAATTGGAGACCATTCCTAACTCTACCCAGCTTGGGTGAGATTTGTTAGACTGCAAAGTTTCCCACACTTTATGCCAGGAATTGGAATGTCAAGATCATGACTCCTTTGGACTAATATCAGTTGGTGGCATGTTACTGTGTGCACTTCAAATCGTCACAGAGATACTTGGTACACAGGTCTGGGTTCTCTGCTCAATTCCTTACAAATAGCTATTGGAGTCTAACAACTGAATACATATCTTGATGAAAGATATCTAGAAGAGAATGTTAGGTTTATGCTTTTCCATCTATAAATGGATATCTATGAGTCTGGATGAACACCAGTAATTTAGGAAGATCTTTAAAATCCAAATATAAGAGCACTGTGTTTCCACGGTCCTCAGTCATAACAAGGTTCATTACTAAGAGCCACATACCTTTAAAGATAATTAATGCCAGCAGATAGGCAATGTGATCACAGATTTAAAAAACACTATCATGTATGCATTTATATATTTAAATGGTATGCTAGAGAATCTCATGGCTTGCCTTATAGTGTAGTTTGAACTGTATTGAGTGATATCCATTTCAACAAATAAAAAAAACAGTGTAAAATGTATTAGAAGATGAGAGAGCGATATGGCCTCACAGCTCATTCATCCATTCATATATTCATGGTAGATACACACGGAGATCCCGCCATGGGTGGAAAGCTTGTTAACTTTGTGAACTCATAAATGAATAATACAGGCCCTGTCACTCAAGGAATTCACTGTTCACAAATGCCTACAAAACATACACCACATGAACACAAATTTCTACAAGCTACTCACAAAGAGAATGAATATGAAATGCAGAACTGCAATCTACCAAAATTATTAATTTTTCATTTGAAAATGATCATATCTCTTTTAGCTTGAATGGCTTTCCTAGAGAATTCTTAGCAGGCATCTATTAATTAAGAAATTCTGCAGAAATCAGTCTTATTTACAGACGCAAGCTCAGCTGAAGAACGCCAGCTGGTGGGCACTGACTGACGCATACTCCCTCTAGAAAGAGGAAGCTGCTTCGTCGCTCCTGATATTCATCTACTGCAGAATCTTCCAGAGTCCATCATTATTGGGGAATATGACAGCATTTCAGAGAAGTCCTGGGATGAGTTCTATCTCTTCTCAAAAAAACGTATATCCCAAATAACATTGGAAATATACTTTTAAAATGTCTTATTCTTCACATTTTGTACATAATGGGTATACTATGTTGTACAATGCCCCCCCCCAAGAACTTCAGAACATGACCTTATTTGGAAAAAGTATCCTTCCAGATATAATTAGTTAAGATGAAGTAATACTGTATTAGGGGTCCTAAAGTCAATGACTGGTATCCTTATAAGAGGAGGAAAGGAAACATAGTCACAGAGACATAGAAGGAAGAAGATCATGGAAGCACAGATTAGTTAATTCAACTGCAAGCCATAGAAGGTCAAGGATTGTCAGCAATCACCAACTAGTAGGATGAGACAAGGAAGGATTCTTCTATGGAGGAAGGAAGGATGGTCATCATGCCAACATCTTGATTTTGAACTTCTGGTCTCCAGAATCATTAGGAAATAAGTGTTTGTTGTCTTAAGCAAACCAATGCATGATACTTTATGGCAGCCCTTCAGAAACTAATATGGCAGGATGGGTAATTTTCACTGACACTGAAATTAAAAGTTTTGAATATTTAAGTAATTATCTGAAATATAGACATCTCCAGGTGGCTCCATCAAATAAGTACTGGACTTGATTTCAGCTTGGGTCATGATCCCATGGTTCATGAGTTCAAGCCCCGCATTGGGCTCTGTGCTGGCAGTGCACAGGCTGCTTGGGATTCTCGCTCGTTTTCTTGTTTCTCTGATTCTACCCCTCTTGCACTCTCTCTCTCTCAAAATAAATAAATAAACTAAAATTTTTTTGAAATAGAAAACATTTATCACAAAGAGAAGAAAATAAATTTGAATTCAAAAAATAGTAGCTTTTAATTCATTACTCCTTGATATAGAAAGCTAAAGACTGAAGATATGCATTATGAATATCTTTCAAACATTCCTAACAAAATCCTCCTCTCTTTAATCTATTCCCATGAGGGTTAAAAGGCTCAGCTGCAGTTTTAAATACTTCATAAAGATAAGCCTATGGACTCAGTGTTTAATGAGACTATTTCAGGAAGCAATATGTAATTAGAAGTATAAATCAAGACTTAAACCCAGCTAAAAGGATTTCTGCTAAAATCACAATTGAAGGTTAAAAAGAAGAAGAAAGTAAAACCTACAGAATATGCTTCTGCTCCAGTTGTAAGACCAAGGAGAAAAGGAGATGGACTTCTTATCCCACGAGGGAAGGTTTTTGTGTATTTATTTGTTGTTGTTGTTGTTGTTGTTTATTTTCAGATGTAAAGATCGGGGATTTCCAATACTCTGAGGCAATAAACGATTCTTAAGTTAATTTTCTGAATGACAAGAGTGTGGCCTTCTGTGCTAGGGATATAGAGTGGAGGCCTTGTCACATAAACCAGCCTCCATACGTGAAAAGACAGTGAGAGGTCTGGGGCCACATGTCACTCTCCGCCGTGAGGGCGTAGGCTGTGAGGTGCATTCCAGTCTGTCCAGAAAGATTGGCTAAGGTTTTTACATTTTGTCTTCTTTCCGGGTGTCCTTTTCTTTTCCTTCCTCCCCCCTTCTTTCCTTCCTTGTTTCCTCCCTCCTTTCCTTCTTTGCTACCTTCCTTCCCTCCTTTCTCCCTTCCTTCTCTTCTTCCTGCCCACCCACCTTCCTTCCTTTCTGCCTGCCTTCTTTCCTTCCTTTCTTCCTTCTTTAATCCTTCCTTCCTTTCTTCCTTCCACCTCTTTCCCTTTCCTTTCTCCCTCTTTCATACTTCCTTCTTCTCCTCCCTTTTTCCTTTTTTTCTTTTCAAAATATTTTCTGTTCTTCAAAAGAAATGAATAAACAAACAAAAACAAAAAACAGAAACGGATCCATAAATACAGAGAATAAACTGATGGTGCAAGGGAGTGGGGGAGGGAAATGGATGAAGAGGAGAGGGAGACACAAGTCCCAGTTGTGAAATGAATGTGTCCCCGGAATAAGAGCCACAGCACAGGGAACATAGTCAATGGTTTTGTAACAGTGTTAGATGCTGACAGATGGTTGGTACACTTGTGAGTCCAGCATAACTTCAGATCACTGTGATGTGCATGTGGAACTAATCTAACATTGTGTGTCACATACACTTCAATACTAATGACAAAGCCTGTTCCTATAACACTGCTTCAGGTTTTATTTGCATTATAAAGATTCTGCTTTATAAATCAACATCTTTTTACACTGTGTGGTCTAATGTGCTTTTCTTTTTTTTTTGTTATATTATACTTGAATACAGTTGATACTTTTCTACATTTGTACTCCTTCAGTAATTAGTTTAAAACATTTGAGGTGGTGATTTACTTCTATGAAATCTCAATGCCTCATCTATGTCTTTACCCTTCTTATTTTCTTTTATGCTTTTTCTCTGTGTGTAAAGGAAAACACACACACACTCCTTTGACAGAACCAAACAAATATGCTATTTCATAGATCATTTCAATGTGTTACTTGGACAGTCCTTGCTTTATTATAATTTTTATATCATCTCCTTTCATCTTTTCCAGATCAGCCAGGCCCCATGCTGTCTGACAATGCTTGTTAAATTATTTATTTAATTTGAGAAAGACAGATAGAGAGAGAGGGAGAGAGAGAGAGAGAGAGAGCGCTCAAGTAGGGGAGGAGAAGTGGGGCAGAGGATCTGAAGCAGACTGTGTGCTGACAGCATGGGGCTCGAACTCACACACTGTGAGATCATGACCTGAGTCAAAGTCAGGTACTTAACCGACTGAGCCACCCAGGTGCCCCCTGACAACTATTGTTCTATTTTTTTCTTTCTGGCTTGAATGTCCTGGGCCCGGGCATCTGCTTGGTTAACCCCTGCCTCCTTCAGATTTTCAATGAGGTCCTATCATCTTACTTAATACTTACAACTTACAATGTATTACGCTTGTTTACTCTCTGCTTTCCCCACTAGAATATAAATTCCAAGACATTGGGGGCATTTGTCCATCTGGCTCATAGCTGTATTCTAAATACTGGAACAGTGTTTGCACTGTGTTAAGTCCACATATGTATTTCTGAACAAATGAGTGCATAATTTAAAAAATTAACCCAGGGGCGCCTGGGTGGCTCAGTCAGTTAAGCCTCCGGCTTCGGCTCAGGTCAGATCTCACGTTCGTGGGTTCGAGCCCCGCGTCAGGCTCTGTGCTGACAGCTAGCTCAGAGCCTGGAGCCTGCTTCCGGTTCTGTGTCTCCTTCTCTCTCTGCCTCTTCCCCTCTCATGCTCTGTCTCTCTCTGTATCAAAAATAAATAAAACATTAAAAAATTTTTTTTAATTAACCCATATGTTATATATTAGTCGAGGGCCATCCATTTCTAATAATTAGTTTATATAAACTAGAATTTTATTTCATAATCTGTGAGATTCCACAGACTTTTCCATGACTTCCTCAAACTTGGAACTCTATAGCATTTGAAAGCCGTTTTTCTCAAAGTTGTGTAATGAAGGATAAGTAACATTTCTTTCCTTATGATGTTATTATTCATAATAATTAGCATATATTACTTTTATTTTTATGATTATAAAAACAAAATTTGTTAACTAGAGGCAGATAGTTCTTCTATATGTAGAAGAAAACTATTCACCTAGACTATTTATTGAAGTACTTAGATGTTTATAGCTTTACCTTTGTCCCTATTCATGTTACTTTTTAAAAATTTTTATAGGGGCACCTGGGTGGCTCAGTTGGTTAAGTGCCTGACTTTGGCTCAGGTCATGATCTCACAGTTCGTGGGTTGGAGCCCCACATCAGGCTCTGAGCTGTCAGCTGAGCCTGCCTCAAATTCTGTCTCCCTCTCTCTGCCCCTCTCCCATTCACACTCTGCTTCTCTCTTTCTCTCAAAAATAAATAAACATTAAAAACATAAAAATAAATAAAAATTTTTATAATATTGGGTTTAGAATGGTCTCACTTATAATTGAGGTATAGAGAAAAATAATTTCTCATTTATTTTCTTGTACCTGAAACAATACTTTAACATACAGCTACACCCATGTCATCAAAATACATAGTATCTTTCATTTATTGAACAATTGCTTTAGATAAAAGAAAATGAAGTCTGAATGCTAAGCCTAAGGATATAAATATATGCATTTCCAATACATTATACACTATTGAATAGATAAGCATCAAGTGTTAACAGTGGTTATAAGACTCTTTAGAGGTGCCTGGGTGGCTCAGTCGGTTAAGTGCCCAACTTCGGCTCAGGTCACCATCTCATGGTTCGTGGGTTTGAGCCCTGCATCCCGGTCTGTGTTGAAAGCTCAGAGCCTGGAGCCTGCTTCAGATTCTGTGTCTCCCTCTCTCTCTGCCACTCCCTATTCTCTCTCTTTGTCTTTCTTTCTCTCTCAAAAATCAATACACATTTAAAGAAAAAAAATTTCAGATTAGGCTATTTGCTTATTAAGGTGTAGGAATGGCATTTCTATGAGACACTAGATTACAGGATCCTTGCTGTTAATTAAATGTTTGTCAAACATTATATTTCAATTTAATGACAGAGAAATGATCCAAAAAGTAAAAAAAAAAAAAAAAAAAGCAACAATGTAGTACTCATAAATTAGTGAAAAGTTTTTGTTACTGTCAACAGTAATATGTAACTATCAATGGATATTTCAAGGATGATATGATCATTGTGAATACTTTTTAATGTCTAGCTAGTCTTTCATTACTCCAATAAAACAAAAAAATTAATCACGTTAGGTCATTTTGCTAATGCTACATGACACCCGTGTCCGAAGGAAAATTGTTCATCCTGCTACCTAAGGCAGACCCACAGGAACAATATTTTCCTTCCTGTGGTAATTTTATGGTTTTTCCCCCAGCTTGTAATTGCATAAAATGTTAAGAAAGAAAATGCCTTTAAGTAAAATACAATACATAACAACTGAATGATTTACATCAAAAATGCTAACTTGCTGTTTTCCCTACATGGATAATAGCTTTGCTTTAGGGTACTAAAAGCAGAAATGGTATTACATATTGTCAAGAGGGCAAGAATTGTTGAAACATGCCATCTCATAAAATGGAAACAGAAATGTATTACTTATAAAATAGTTGTATGAAAAGGGAAAATAGAAGTCTGTAAACCAAAACATAACAACATCTTTTACCCTTGCAATTGTATTTTTAGAGACCATAAGAAAATTATTATTACAGGATCATACCTTATAGGTAAGAGTTTAATTTTACATTTAGATTAGAGTAGTTTCACTTGCTAATTTTCTTATTGCAGTAAGTAATAGTAATTAATCAATGTTCTAACTTCTGGAACAAGAAAGTAAATAAAAATCCTTTATATTGTGGACTTGTATTTCTTTTAAAATATTTGAATAACTTATTTAGATTGAGATTTGAAATGTTATAAAGCACCTTATAAGACATTTTTTCCAATGAGTTGATCAAGTTGATATTTTTTTCTGACACGATGGTCTGTGCTTATGTTATTTTTTTACACATCATGAGAATGGGATTCTGTGTTCTTTTATTTACCAATAATTAATCCTCCTTTTTAATGGATATTTTAAATTTATTTAACCTGAGCTAGACACCATAAATTCTAGATGTTGGGAAGAATTGATGAATGCAGACACAGTATTTGTGCTGAAGGAATCAATGGTCTAGCTAGAAAGATATGTAAACAATGATTTTACCATAGCACTCTATGCAATATCAGACCAATGTACAGAAGTTATATGTGTTAGGCAGGATCCTAACACCAGCCCTCTTCCACTCACCCCTAAGATTTCCTACACTGATTTCTAAGGTTGTAAATATGATGAGATAGAACTTTGCAATTCTATTGTGTTACCTTGCAAGGGACTTTTCTGATGCGATTAAGGTTACTAATCAGTTGATTTTGAGGTAATGAAAAGGGAGATTATGTGGTTGTTTACTGGTTTACATGTAGGTTATCCAGTCTCCAATTACAACGAACCTTTTGAAAGCAGAGAGTTATTCTCTGGCTGATGACTGAAAACAAAATCAGAGAGATTTGAAATGTTGGAAGGATTTGAGGTGACATTCCTGGTTTGCAGGTGGAAGAGAATATGTATGAGGAAGGCAGATGGGTCTAGAAACATGAGTGGTCCTTGATGGGCATCCAGCAAGGAAAGACAGACTTCTGTCCTATAACTACAAGGAATGAATTTGACCAACAACCTAAATGATCATGACAATGACTTGACCTTGAATTCAGCCATGGAGACCATTCCAGAGAATCCAGTTTTATATTGGTGGGTGCCTAGTTGTGATGACTGTTCATAAAGCACTTCAAAATGACTCAGGTTCTGAGAATACAAAATAGAAGGCAATTGTATTGTCTTCAGAACCAAGTATAGTCTCACAGCAGAGAGGAATTTTTAGCTGTGTGGTAGAGATAACCCATCTTTCCTCAGGTAGAAAGTCTTATCAGTAAGACAGGTAGCATGAGTGAAGTCATGAAGAAAAACGAGCAGGTGCATCTAGGAGTTATGCACTGAAATATTATGATGTGGATGTTTACGGTTTAATGGCAGGTGACATCTCTAAGGTTGGTTCGAATACTTTGTGAAAAGTCTCAAATGGTACACTATAAACGTTGACTTCTCAGCAACAAAAAGTAATGAAAGGTTTTACTTAATTACTTATTTTGCAGAGAAGCACCATGGTTCAGTCTGAGAAAATTACTAGCAAACACCGTATGTTGCCATTTTAAACCAGGTAATATAATTTAGTTTTGTTGGATTCTGATGTCTTTGGGTATGATTGGCATTCAGAAAATTAACAGTTAAGTTTGTGTGCATAAAATATTTTTTTCATAGCTGTTATTGCTGTCAGAAGCTGTTACACCAAAGCTTAACGTGTTAATGCTTAATAGTCTGAATCAACTGGAGATGTATTGATTCTCGGTTGGGTTCATTCATGTGTCTCCATGCAGCTGTGGATGACCATATAAGCTGACCGTGGCTGGGCACTCTCTCATGTTCGGCTGGAGGCTGTTAGCCTCAGTTAGGACAACTGGACTCTCCTTCAAGTTGTCTCTTATTCTCCTACAGGCTCTGTCTCCCTCATTACGGAGGCTAGCCTCATGAATGACAGAACATCACAATAGCCATGTTCTATTGGAAGAAATACATCACAAGTTTAGCCCATGTTAAAGCCTTTAGGAAATTGGTTTCACTGCTTGATGAGAAATTTTAAAAAATCATGTTTCAAAGATACGATATAGAAAAATATAATAGTTTGAGTCACAATAAGTCTGCTATAGTGTGTTTTTACTTTTCAAGTAAACACCAAAAAAAGTCATAAAAATAAATAAAGTCATAAAAATCAAATGTTTGTAGGATCAAGCAAATAACATAAGGTAAGGAAGGACCTGAACAATAGAAACACATGGTTTCTATGGCAACTGGAGAGTGGATGGTCCATGCAAAGGTATCTTCAAATGCAATTTCAAAAGCAATACAATATTCTAGCTACACAAACACATTTTTAGTTTATTTATTTATTTATGAGAGAGAGAGAGAAAGAGAGAGAGAGAGAGAGAGAGAGGAGGGGAGAGGCAGAGAGAGAGAGGGAGAAAGAGAATTCCAAGTAGACTCCAAGCTGTCAGTGCAGAGCCCAGTGTGGGCCTCAAACTCACGGACCATGAAATCCTGACCCAAGCCAAATCAAGAGTTTGTTGTTTAACCAACTGAGCCATCCTGGTGTCTCTCTAACTAAACAAATACCTTTGAAGGAAAATACAGCTTTTGTTTATAACATCACTTATTAAAGAAAAAGTAATTTTATTATTGAATCTTAATTTGAACAATACAAGTTTCTGATCTCAATACTTAATAGTTTACTATGTAATATTTCACTCTATAAACAATGAGTTATTCAATGTAAGAAATAATTTTATTTATCTGCTAGTGCAAGCCCCATCCATTACCCTTGATGTGCTCACCCTTGTTCAGTTGCATGAAGCATAGTGAAACAAACTCTTCAAGGATAGAAATTTTAGTTCATTTACTTTGAGTAATAATATTAACCAGAGACACCAACATATTTAAATGTGTTTATCCTTTTTTTTTTCAACATTACCTGCATGTTTCTTGTGATGACCCTTTGTTGTCCTGTCATGGCCAAATCTGATCAGAGATGCAAAGTAAAATGCTCAGGACCCTTAGTATTATTAACGTTGAACAAATTTCACCCAAAAACAAAACCGTAATAGTTGATGATTCTATAAGCCTAAATAAAGTGTTTTGGTGCCAATAATGTATTCTTAGCAAATTTTAATGTGTACCTGCATGAGTTTGCTGTAATCCTGCTAGGTTTTTGCTTTTGTTGTTTGAGTGTCATATCCAAAAAATCGTTGCCAAGACCAATGTCAAAGGGTTTCTGCTCTACATTTTTTTCTAAGAGTTTTATAGAATCAGGTCTGTTTTAGTTTTTGATCCACTTTGAGTTAATTTTTATGAATGGTATAAAATAGTGGTTAAACTTCATTTTTCTGCATTGTTAATCTAGTTTTCCCAACACTATTTGTTGGAAGATTATTCTCTCTGCATTGAACGTTCTTGATTCCGCTGGTAAATATTAATTGACTGCATATGTGGGAGTTAATCTTGACTTTCTATTCTGTTCCATTGATCTATTACCTATTTTTATGCAAAACCATACACTTTAATTATTATAGTTTTGTAGTATAGCTTGAAATCCAGAGTTGAGATATCTACAGTTTTGTTCCTTTTCAGGATGACTTGAGTTATTTTGCATATTCCATACAAATTTTAGGAATATACTATGTACAATAATACTGTATTATAATCATCAGACTTGCTAAAAGACTAGATTTTGATTATTCCTCATCACAGAAAAGAAACGATAATTTTGTAACATGTGAGAGTGACTATTGTAACAATGTCGGTCATATTACAATATATAAATGTATCAAATCAACATCTTGTACACCTTAAATTTGCACAATGCTCTATGTCAAATATATCTCAATAAAAACAAAAATAATATGTGCCTAGGCGAAATGAACATTACTATGACTTTTTATTACATTAAAAGCTGTATAATCGAATATTAACAGATGGTCTACCAATCAATTAATAGATTGGCCTATCAATCAGATGGCCTATAATCAACAAAGACTGTAGCAACTCGACATAAAGCAATATGGACCAGATGACACATGGAATTTAGCTCTATATTTATGCATCCCCACATCATTTGGTTTATTTTTAAAACTCTAAGAAATGTACATTCTTAAAGACTTCTTTAAAACTGAAATTAAATTTTGCTAATAACAGTCAGGAAGTTATAGTACAAGCTGGACTAAAGCATTTCCCTCACTGGGAACTTGCATGCCTCTTATTAATCAGTTCTTCCTTCTCACTATGCAAGCTATTGTATGTATTAATTAAAGCTAAAAGCAGCACCTGTGTAATTAAGAATTTTTTTATTGCAGGTCTAAACTTTAGCTATTGCAAAGTTGTAGAGATGACTCCATTCAAGGCTGAAGATTTTTAAGAATGCCTGTATATTCAGATTTGAAGTTTCTTGACTTGGCATGATCATTCTTTCACATTTTGTTCTGAGTGCTTAAAAACAAGTTTCTTTAATGTTTTATATAATTTTGACTGGAGTGTATACTGAATATAGTTACCTCAACCCCTTGAAATTATAAAAATTGCCATTTTGTTTTACATTTTCAGGACATCAGTCTGTTTTGAAGGGATAGAAGAATCCTATTTTCTGTAGTTTCACCTTGCAGTTTTTCCAATGGTTGGGAGACATTATATTAATACTTTGAGGGAAAAGAAGGAAATTTTTCCTAATTTCCCATCTTATATCAGGCCAAGTTTTGTTTCCCAAGTGAATAATTCAAATCTTTGGGACGTAAAGCAAATGTCCTGTCATTATAAACTTATTTGTCATTATTAAACCATGTATTTAAAATACTGCTTATATTTCTCTTCTTTGCAGTATATGCCTTGATTTATCTGAACCTGCACCAAAAGGCTAATAATTTGTCAATACATTAGCTGTTTTAGTATCCTTCCTCCCACTTGCAAACTTTGAGATCCTATTAAGACACTAAAAGCGTAATGCTCTGTTTTAACTTTGGTAGTGGTAAATGGGGTAAATGGGGCCATGTTCACTGTCTCTTTCATCCCTCTCAATGTAGTGCCTTCTTTTGAGGATGCATACATCAATAATGTCCAAACAGTCGGAGCTGTAGTTTTAGCAGAGGAAACTTCTTGCTAGGATACACTAATGTAAGTCAAACACCAGACCCCTTGTCACAGTTGCTAAGTACTATCCTTGTTACATTAACCATACATCACATTACTACAGAATCACAATATTATAGAATATTAGAGAGGGAATGATCTGTGAGATCAATTATACCAATTCATTAATATTATAGCGACTGAAGGCCAGAGACAGCAAGAGATTAGCCAAAGAGAACAAAGATGAGAACATGAGTATCAGCCAAGTCTAAGCCTCTCTCTTTTACAAAACCATTTCTGAGTGATGATGACTGTATTTATTCCTCACTTCTGTTAACCTGGAGACAAAATCATGTCTTAACACTATTAAAAATTTCAACAGTAAGTGTAATAAGCTCAATGATATTGTTGATAATATGCAGTATAAACAAGGTGGCTTAAGTTGATATTTATTTTTGTATTTTTTGGTATTTAATTGATACTTCATTCTGAGACACACAGATCTAAACACTTTGTTGTCCTCCAGAGTATGCAGCCTACCACTGACACATGATTTCTCTCCTGAGCAAGGACATAACTAGTTGATCCTCACCATCAACTGTTTGGCAGTTTCATGGTATACATAACCCACAAATACTATTCACATGTATTTGTGAGAGATGACAGAATTTGAAAATTTTTCTAGTTTTTGTTGTATAACATATGCATGGAAATTGTTTGATTTATTATTTGGCCCATAATAGAATTATATTTCTCAGCATCACATTCTCCCTTTTGATGTCCATTTTGTAGAAGTTTATCTTTAACATACTGAAGACTGATATTTGTAAAAGCATACCCGGTGGTAAATACTGGCTTGTGTTCACTCCAACAAGCAAATGTTTCTCATTTATTTTTTATTATGTGGAACACATTTTTTTAAATATTTCATTTTCTAAAATCTTTTTGATCAGCAAAGCTGAGTCTACAATAACTATTTTGACCTTCATTGAGAATACTATCAAGTTAAAATATTAAAGTAATGTATAGAGCAATTTCTGCCTGAAAGTAGTTTCTACTTGTATTTTCTTACATCTTATAGCTGAGGGAAAACCAAAATTTCACCAGCATGACATTATGCAAACCCAGGATCCAAAGGTCACACTGGCCATAGGGCATATACAGCAACCAGGATACAGGCTACACCATTTTTTATTTTCAAGAGTGTAGCATGTATGACTCATTTGTAGATGTAATCTTATCACTAGTTTTACAGGCAGCCTTCAGGGCTCATGAAGAGAAAGGTTACTATTTCTGAACAGGCAATAACTAGCCATATATCCATTTAATCAATTATCACCAATCATTCTAACTCCTTTCCTTATATCCCACCCAGGAATTTAAAAGCTATTAGTCAAGTATTAGGACCTGAAAGACAATCATAGCAGAAACATGAGGAAAATCTAGAACCTTCATGGGACCAGGTGGAAAGGAAAATAAAGGAGAGGCAGTTCCATCTCCCGAAGTGTCACAGGAATGTCTTCCAGACCCAGAGGAAAACTTTGCCCTCCAGCAGCTACAGGAACTCCTAGTCCAGCGCCTGCTCTAAGCTCTCACACCCTAAGGAGAACCTAACCATCAGGTTTGCTTCCCTCTAAGACATGAAATTCCATTCATTGCTTTGACTTACTAAAATAACCTATTAGTGAAAGGGAGCAAGCAACCTTGGGCGAGCTTTAGATGAAGTATGCAGCAGCAATTCATAATGTTTAGCACAGCCTTTCATTCCAAAACAATCAACTGCCAATCACTGCGCGCGCGCGCGCGCGCGCACGCACACACACACACACACACACACACACACACACACACACATATTCTAACTAATATCGCCAAATTCCAGAAAATGTACACCTTAAGAAACCAAAAGGATCTTGTATAAAAATTAAGGAAAAATGAAAATGTAACAGAAAAGGCAATAATTTACCACATTTTCAATACAACAGCAATTTTAAATGTTGACAATGAAATAAATGGTGAAGAGGAATTCCATTTAAAAATGGGATAAAATTTGCTCAGTGTGAAGAAAGGAAAGTATCTTCCTGTTCTATCTGGTGTTGCTGACCCTTATATCCTCAATTCTCTCTTTTTTTTTTTTTGATCCAGTATAAAATTTCTTAAAAGACGTAACTAGATTCATTCTGGTGAAACTTGAACAGTAATAGTAAAGAGGAAATCCGAAAAGCTCCCACAGTGAAGACCACAACTGTGAGATATAAATTTCAGAACCACTTACTTTTAGATGGCATTTAAAGCCATAAGACTAGATAAGACCATCTAGAGATCTTGTAGAGAAAAAATAGACTGTGCTTGGGCTCTGGGGAACTCTAAAATTCAGAGGTTAAAAATATAAAATATAAATTATATAAAACAAGCCATCCTAAGAATGTAGAAAGTAAAGCCACAATGATATACACAGTTTGTGTGTAAATATACACGTAGTGAATATACAAGTAAAGTGATAAATACATATGAATTTTATACATATACATATAGTATACATACATATGTATGTCACTGCTGAGAAATCAATTAATATTGAGACAGTGAACTGACAACTGGACAAGACTAGTTTCACTGGATGAATAGAGATTACATCATATCCTAACTGGACTGGGTTTTAAAAAGAGAATAGAGAAAATCATCTTTGTGAAAATTGATTTTTTTCTGTTTTCCAATTATGTAAACCTCTAATTTTCAAATACTTTAAGGATGACTTATTTTATTTCTAATAATTAAAGGGTTTTTTTTCCCTTTCATTGCTTAATTGTATTCTCTAGAACTTCCGGAAACGCACAGTAACATTTGTGAAATTGATCATCCTAACACTGTCCCCAGTGGTTCCGTGGTAAGTATTTGGCATAGATAATAACTTTTGTATTTCTCTTTGCCATTCCCAGCTTCTGCTGGCCATGACTGGGGGCCATGTGACTATTTCTGGCTGATGGACTGCAGATTTGAAACACGTCATTTCTGAGTAGAATCAGTTAAAAGCCAATTCTTTACTCCCAGCCACTGAAACCTTAGAACCCATGTTCTGAAAGTTCTGTTTCACAACTTAGAAGACCGCCATTGGAGGAGTGCTTCGTAATAGAGAACAAGGCAGGCTCCAAACTTTGCCGTCTACAGAGACACACGGAAAATAGGAAGACACAGATAGTCTGGGCATAAACAAATGTAATCCTACTGTTGCTGTATAACAAGTTGCCACAAACACAGTAGTGTCTAGCGACACATTTCTTATCTCACAGTTTTCATGGGGGGTCAGACCCCGCTCAGCTGGGTTTTCTGCTTTGTGTCTCACAGAGCTGTGTTCATGGGACTGTCCTCAAGAATGGTTCTCAAGTGAAGGCTCGCCTAGGGAAGGATCTGCTTCCCCAATAAGGGCTGTTGGGACCATTCCGGTTTTGTGGTTGGAGGATTCAGGGCAGCTTGCTTCTTCAAAACCAGAAGGGCCGGATGGAGAGTCTAGTATGTTGGACGCTGCAAAGTTAATCGCATTCATGCGCCTGCAATCCTATGTACCCCATCACCTTTGCTGCATTCTATGCATAAGAAGCAAGTGACTCCTATATCTAAGAAAAGGGACTTCTGCAAAGGCATAGATACTTAAAGTATATAAGCATAAAAGAACCAACGTGGCTATTCGGGATCACATAAAAAACATGGGTCATGCACATAATAATAAATTTTCTAAATACCTAAAGCTATTTATTTGATGAAATTAAAGGGGAAAATGGAAGAATTCCACCAAGTTAGAAACTCCCCTCTGAGCAATTACTAGAACTAGGAGTTGAAAAAAAAATCAGTGAACTCATAAAAAACATTAATTCATAAGAAATATGACATCATCAACCATGTTGATTCCATTGGTATTTATAGATACTACATCAAATACTGCAGAGTATTCTGTATTCTGACCAAAATTTAAATTAAATTTATTTTAAAATTGGTAATAATAGTTAAGGTGTCTGGGTGGATCAGTCAGTTAAGCCTCCAGCTCTTGACCTAGGCTCAAGTCATGACCCCACCATTCATGGGACTGACCCCCACCTTAGGCTCCACACTGAATGGAGCCTGCTTACAATTCTCTCTCTCCTCTCTCTCTGCCCCTCCCCCACCCACGTGCGCACTCTCTCTCTCTCTCAAAATAAGTAATTAATTAACTTTAAAAAGTAATAATAATAAAATACCTATGAAAATCTCCAATAGCTTCAAAACCAAAACTTTTAAATAATATGTATTAAAGAAGAAATCATTAAAAGATTATGAGTTTAGTGATAATAAAAACTCAGCATATCAAATACTGTGGAATTTAGTTTAAAGCTGTGCTTAGTATGAAATCTGTACCTTGAAGTGCCTGTGTAAACAAGAAGAAATACCTCAAATCCCAACGACCCAAAACCAAGGAGCTAGAAAAGTCAGAACAAAATATCCCCAAAGTGAGTACATGAAAGAGATAGTAAAACCAGGCAGTCAAAATGTTGAATATTCAAAAGGAAAATTAATAAAGCTAAAAGTAGATTTTTGAGAAAGTTGGTAAAATTAATAAACCTTGAATAGACTAATAAGAAAGGCATATATTACTAATACTAGGAATAATAAAAAGTTATCACTTTTGATCAGAAAGACAGTGAACAGATAATAAGAGAATATTATGAACAACCTATACCAAAAATTTTGACAACTTGCTTTGTATAAAATACACATATTCCTTGAAAAAATTCAACTTGACACAAATTACAAAGGTGGAACATAAAATGTGAGTAGCTCCATTTCTATTAGAAAATTGGATTTATAGTCAACAAACTTCCTTCAAGAAAACCCAACCTCAGATGAGTTTAGTGCTGAATTCTGTCAAACATGAAAAGAAGGTATGGCCCTAATCTTTCCCAAAGATTTTCAGAAAACAAATAGGAAAGGAAGAGCTCCTAACTTGTTTCATAAGACCAGTATAACAAAAAAAATCTGTGGAGGATATTGAAAACAGGTAAGAAAGAAAGCAAACCCCAAAGAACAATATCATTCATGAGTATAGATGCGAAAGTCTTAAAATATTAGCTAGTTGAATTAAACAATATAGAAATACAATCCATACAATGGCCAAGAAGAGTTTGTCCTCATCAAGCAAGATTAGTTTACTTTTGAAAACTAAACAGTGCAGTTCACCGTATTAATAAAGAACAAAACCTGTGACCATTTGGAAGATGTAAATTTGGGGGGGGTGATCAAGATGTCATATTTTATTAGAATTTATTAATATTAAATTTGCTCTGGATAAATCCTTAGCCTGAATACTTATGGGTTTTTTCTTTTTATTGTATTTTTTCCTGTTCTTTTAATATTTTTTCATTTATTAATTTTTAATTTTCATCCAAGTTGATTAGCATATAGTGCAATAATGATTTTAGGAATAGAGTCGAGAGATCACCTACATATGATACCCAGATGCTCCAAAACAACTTTCCTCTAAAAACTTTTTTATCTCTTTTTTTTTCATGAAAAATTAGATTTGAAATCATATCACTATAGAGCAACATAGTAGAAAGGACAATTTTTCAATTTTAACTAGATAGTATAGTGAAAATGTGTGCATACCTGATGTTTGGTGTTTTTGTTAATAATAGAAAATTCTCATTTATGGTTTTTATATTTGCTGTGATGCAGAATATAAAGTTAATTGCTGAGAACAAAGGGGAGATGGCAAAGGCAAATACTGAAATATTTGTTTTTGAAAATGGAATGAGAACTGAACAGGAAAACCGAATCAGATTGGTGGGTGAAATTAGAGGTCTTAACTGATGTTACAAATCAGAGTGTATCTGGTCTGTTCACTTGCAATTTTTCTCTAAAATTGGTCAGTAATTCAGTTGCCAGATTTACTTTGCTGAAAGATACTAGAAAATTGGGATAAGAATACTGTTTAAAGAATGTTTTGATAGTAGATTATAGAATCTAAGCATATAAGCAAGGAGAAAAATATGGTTTAGGAGAGTATAGACATTAGAGAAATAAGGAAGAAAATTAATGAATTGACTGTCCTGGCTTGTTCCAAAACAAGTATACTGGTAATATGACATTGAAGCAGAAAAACTGCCAATATTTTTCCACTTTTATTCTGCAAAAAGGTGATTCCTTTGGATTGTCTGAATTTATCTCATAGTGATGAAAGTCCAAGGATATGGCCGTGGGATCTGGGGCTAAAGAAGAGAGAGCATAATTGCTGGAGAGATGGACGGCATGTGGTGGAATGTGTCATCACTCATAATGCTAGTACAATTAGACTGTACAACAGAACACAGTAAAATATAGGACATGTTTTAACTGAAGGAAATGAGGTGATCTGTAGTCAAAGTAAAATGAAAAATGTAGAGGATCTGATTTAACAAAAGGTTAGTAAACCAGAACAGAGAATATCAGGAATAGAGTTTGCTGTGATGGTGAATTTTACCTGTCAACTTGACTGGACTACAGGGACCCAAGATATTTAGTTAAATGTTAGTCTGGGTGCTGCAGTGAGGGAGTTTCTGGATGAGATTAACTTCTGCAGCAGTAGAAGTAGTCAATACTTGGTCCTTTTCAGTGTAGGTGGACCTCATTCAGTCCTTTTGAGACCTGAATGTAACACAAAGAAAGCTGAGTGGGAGAGACTTTGCTCTCTGCCTAACTCTTGGCACCAGGGATCAGTCTTCTCCTGGCCTTCAGAGAACCCTCATTAATATACTTGGTAACTTCTGGTCACATCCTTTTAAACTGCATTTACAAACATTATGCCAAGAAAGGTCTTTTTGCTTCTCTGAGGTAACAGACCTAATGAGGGCTGGGTCTATTTTTCTGAATTCCAGGTGTACCTTTGATCCAATCATGGTGTAAGTCTTCATACTTTTTCCCAGTATTGACAGGTGCCATTATTTTGCTGATTCCTCTCAGTAGTTTTCACCCAGAGATCAAATAAATATATTTTGCATGTATGTTGTTCCAAGATCTGTATAGAGCAGCTAGCTTATCCAAAAAAGAATAAATGATCAAGGGTGGCTGGGTGGTTCAATCAGCTAAGCATTTGACTCTTACTTTCGGTTCAAGTCATGAACTCTGGTTTCATCAGGTCATGAACTCACAGTTTCATGAGTTCAAGCACCATGTCAGGATCTGCACTGGCAGCATGGGGCCTGCTTGAGATTTTCTCTTCCCCTCTCTCTCTGCCCCTTTCTTAATCATGTTGTCTCTGTCTCTCTCAAGATAAACAAACTAAAAATATTTTTAAATGATCAAATTGGCTATTTTACTATTTTAGAGTTGACACATATGTGTAGCCTAGAACAGTAAATATCTACACCATGATGGTTACACAACTAATAGATGCTCTACAGTAAAACACTTGATATTTCTAAATTTAATTGTTTTCCTATCTGAGTACAAGTTATATCTCTACCTTTAACACTTTGATAATTAATTTACATATATATATCTATGATATAAATGTATAAATACATCAAAATATCAAATGGAACCTAGGTCCCTGTAATAAAATGTTTTTTTCTGATTATCTTTAGTCTAATATATTATTAGAATAATCTTTAATTCTGAATACAATATTTATATTTTGTGCTAATGATATGGTGGAATCATGAATAAAACAAATTATTTACATTAATTCGGTCTTGAATATTATCTTTTTCAATTAAACTAGTTACCATGAGGCAATTTTAGGTAGGAGGAAATGCCAAAAACATATTTATAAATCAAGGAGTTCTGAACAGAATGAAAACAACTGAAGTTTGATTAACGATCTTTGTCTACCCCCAAAAAAGCTGTTACCGTGGTTTGTATTTTTTAAAACCATGTTTAACAAGTGGTATTCCAAATCTTTCATTAACAGCCATGGAATCCTTTTTTAACCATGAAGGGGAATGGAATTTGCCACCCCAAAATATGTCTCCTTGGTAGAATGATTATTTTGAGCTAAAGGCAATCAAAACCCAACAGATTCAGGAAAATCTCTTTACCTCCCCCTCAACTGCATAAATTTACATTGGTAAGGGGGCCTGTACCAGACAGAAAGCTATTACTAGAGACACCTTTTCATCTAAGAAATATATGGCATAACAGGGCAACCTTTCTTTTCCAAACATCCCTGCCTTCCTTTGAATGGCCCTCCTCCCCTCTGAATCCAGCCCCCTACCCTGTCCCTAGTTGGGGACGTTATACAAGTCTAGTAACTGGATGCCTTTGGGGCTCATATTTATACAGGGCGCCCATGTGCACAAAATTTGATTTTCATCCATCAGTCTGTCTTCTATTGATTTAATTATTAGAGCAGTCAAAGTGCACAGGAGGGAAGACGGGAAAAAAAATCTGCTCCTGCAATAAGCATGTTCCAAGAAAAACATATTGCATTAAAAATATTTAAATTCATCAGTCACTTAGTATTCAAGGGAAAAAGATACAAAAAAATTTACTCAACAAACAGAATATCTTAGAGGAAAAATTGGACTTAAATAAAATTACTAGAGAAAATAAAGATTTATGGCAAAAAAAATGATATCCTACTTTGATGAATCTTTTAAAAGTGGAATGACAGAGAGCTGCCAAAAGTGAGTTGTATTGGAAATAGTCCCTGGGAGGGGCGCCTGGGTGGCTCAGTCAGTTGAGCCTCAGACTCGGGCTCAGGTCATGATCACCCGGTTGTCCATTGACGAGTTCTAGCCTTGCAACGGGCTCTGTGCTGACAGCTCAGATCCTGGAACCCACTTCAGATTCTGTGTCTTCTTCTCTCTCTCTGTCCCTCCCCCACTCAAGCTCTGTCTCAAACATAATAAATAAATAAATAAATAAATAAATAAATAAATAAAAATTTTAAAGAGGCGCTGAGTGGCTCAGTTGGTTAAGTGTCCGACTTCGGCTCAGGTCATGATCTCACGGTTCTTGGGTTTGAGCCCTGCATTGGGCTCTATGCTGACAGCTAGCTCAGAACCTGGAGGCTTCTTTGGATTCTATGTCTCCCTCTCTCTCTGACCCCTCCACCCAGCGCTCGCACTGTCTCTCTTTGCTTCCCAAAAATAAATACAAAACGTTGAAAAATTAAAAACCATTTTAAGGAAATAGTCCCTGGGACCTAGGGTTATATATTATAAAGCAATTTCATTAACTATTAAGCTTTCTGGATTTTCAACGCTTTAAATTCCCACATATTTAAAGTAAAATCAAGTATCAGACTTCGTAGAAACTTTTTGGAAACAGACTTAGGAATCTTTCTTGTCTCTTAGTTCCTAAAGTCTGAGGTGTCCTCCCTGAAAAATGTTTGTGTAAAAGTTAAATGAAGGAATCAGTATAAACCCTGTAAAAAGAATGTGTAGCAAATAAGGCTTAATAGTTGTTAGCTTCCCTTAGTATTACTGTTATAATTAACCCTGCCAGTCTTCAGCTTCTGCAGCCTAGTGATTTCCTCTCAGGAGCTGCGCTGGTGGCAGACCTAAGTAATCTATGTCAGTTCATGCTGCAGAAGAACTTATATACTGCCCCCCTTCCCAGGTTTTATAGAACCAAGAAGGATAATGCATGGGAAAGCACACTGAATCTATGAAAAATGATATGAAGACAAGGTGCTAGGATTATAAATACTCACTTTCATATGCCGCCAGACAATACAAGAAATCAAAATTGTGTTAAATGGGGAAAATTGTAACCTAGCTGTAGAAAATGCGAACACTCAAATTGAGAAAGGAACTTCCAAAACATATATGATTGAGTTAACAAATTCTATTTTGCACTGACCTTTAGAAGTGCCAAAAAAATATACCTTGGACTGGTTTGCAACTAGCCTGAGTCTTATCCTGATCTTTTTTTGTGCTAATTAATCCAAATAAAGAATAATAATAATTTTTATGTGCTTTTTAGTTGAAGCTGATTTTATTCTGTCAGTTCCCAAAAGGTAATCATTTTATTTCTTTTTACAAAAAACAGTAAGAACCTTTGAGGCCACCTTCATCTTCATAACTAGCTGAGTAATTTTTAATAGATGTTCTTAAGTTCATATGATTGATTTACTAACCCTCCTTGTATATCTATAAATTTACATCCTTTCCTGGGAAAAGTGGAGAAAGCCCTCACAGTTCACAGAGCAGGACTTCATGCACAACCCTCAAGCAGTGAAAGCTGTAATATTTACCTACATCTACATGGAATCAGGAAAAGTTAGTTACAGCAACTACAAACCCCCCTCCATTGATTAATCACCTTTTGTCCCTTTGAAAACATCTTGGCTGGGCAGGAACCATGGCATTGGCTAGTGGACAAGAGTCCACCTTCTCACCAGGTAGCTGGTATTTCATGCAAAGCTCATGTTCCTTTCCAATCAACACTGGCCTCTTAACTAGTGCCAAGCAGTCTTCAGGTTCCAAGCAGTCACCCTTGGGATTCAGTAATATCTTTAGGCTCAGACTGTTCCACTTTCCATCTCCCTTCCCTGCCCTTTGCACAGGGACATGCATGTGGAAGCCTGTGGGCTCCTTGTGAATCCTTGTGAATTGGGAGCATGGGACTTACTGAAGTGTATTTATGGCTCTCCCTGGCTTCCAGGGCAACATCCCACTTCTTCCTATGGAGAGCAGCATTTGTAGCTGTTAAATACAGTCTGTCTTTTGGGATCAAGTAAGACTCTTGGAGATCGTCAACCTACACTCGAAGACTCCGCTATTCCTCAGGAATTTCTCTGGCTTCAGATCCTCTTCTATTCCTGGAGCCCCTGATCTGGAAAATAACGTGAAGTTTTCCGTGTCTAATCTTGCCCAACTTTGTGCCATGCCTCATGGGTCTAAGCCATTACTGGGGCTTGGCCTCCTCTTCCTCCATGCAGTCCTCTGCACCTTCTCCACTAGACTAGATTATGTGTACCTACAAGCCATCTCTGCACAGCAGTGGTCCCCTCTAAGAGCACCAAACAAGAATCCAAAGCAAAATTCCTCACCTGCTTCTCTCATGTAATAAAATTTCCCATCTCTAGACCAAGGTATGAAAGGGACAAATCTGAACAACCATGTGACAGTTATGCTTCCCTATTTCTTCTTTCTACTTACTATTTGACAGTTATCTGTGAACAAGTCCTGGTTCCTTCTCTTCCAACCCCCTCATGAGCAAACCTCCAAGCTCTGTTGACAGAGGTGGGGGGATCTTCTCCATGGGAAGGGTTAACTGTGAGCTGAATCCCATAGGTCAGGCTTTTGATGTCCTAAGTGGAGCAAATGATGCTGGAAAATCTTTTCTCTCTCTCTTTTTTTTAAATGTTTTATTAATTTTTAAGACAGAGAGAGACAGCGTGAGCAGGGGGAGGTCAGAGAGAGAGGGAGACACAGAATCTGAAGACACCTCCAGGTTCCGAACTAGCTGTCAGCACAGAGCCCGACGCGGGGCTTGAACCCATGGACCATGAGATCATGACCTGAGCCAAAGTCAGATGCTTAACCCACTGAGCCACCCAGGTGCCCCTGGAAAATCTTTTCTCAAAGCAAAAGGAGGGTCTTAAAATCATCCCACTTTTAATTTCAAAACCCATTCTATTATTTCTATAATTTTCCTAAGCCCAAACTTTATACAGGTCTTGCGTTCCCCCTTCTCTTTACATGAATACAGTAATACCCTAACCCCCTTCCTATTTCTCCGTCTAAGGGGGAATAAGAGCCATCTAGGGCCCAAGAGAAGGAAACTTTCTCATCAAAAAGGCACAAAAAGAGAAGCACATTAGATTTTTTTAAGTAGATGTATTTTTTTTCTTTTGAGAGAGAGAGAGCACAAGAAGGTGAGGGGCAGAGAGAGCGGGGGACACAGAGAGAGAATCTCCATCAGAATCCATTCTGACAGTGTGAACTTGATGCAAGGTTAGAACTCACAAACTGTGAGATCATGACCTGAGCAGAAAGCAAGAGTTGGATGCCTGACTGAGCCATCCAGGCACCCCACGCATATTAATAGTTTTAAAAACATTTCCTACAGAGAACTGACTCACTATTATGCACACTATTAACTAAAAATAGGCATACAATTTTGATGAACAAAGCTGAAATAATATGGAATTTGAGGGACATTTATGAAAATCACTTTCCATATCTGTACTTACAGTGGTTTTTTGCAAAATCCCTTAGAAAATTAAATATTAAGAAAATAAAATCTCAATAGCAGGATTAAATTGTGCCTCTTCCCATTAGGCAATCTAATTTCTCAAAAGAACTGAAGAAGAACTACATTACATAAGAAAAAATTCTATACAATCAACTCAACAAGGAAAAAATACTTCCAGAGACTCTCCACTAGGGTAGGTATATGAACATAAATCCTAAAATAAAGGTAGTAGGAGACAGTGAGTCTGTTCTCACTGTGGTAATCTTTGTTCTCCACCCTAATTAGTCACTGAGTCATTTGCTGTCATGCAAATAATTAATGATAAAAAAATTTATCCTGTTAGTAAGATGGCAAGATGAATCGAATTCAGCTCCCTGAGAGTTGAGGCTTTTCCTGTTCACCATTTTGTTTTTAGCCAACACGTAGGGTCATGAGCCTTAAGCGGAACACTGAATGAACAATGTCTCTTTTTCCCTTAAGAAAGAATACAAGTTATTGTTTTTATACTTCTTCCCTACCATCACTGTAAGTTACCATGATTTTATCTATTATCTTACAGTTCTGGAAGTCAGAATCCTGACAAAGGTTTTACAAAGCTGAAATCAAAGTGTCCGCAAGGCTGTGTCCCTTTCTGATGTTTTGAGATGAATGGGCTCCAGGCCTATTCAGGTTGTTGCCAGAATTCAATTCGAGGAGGTCATAGCTCTCAGGTTTCTGTTTTCTTGCTGCTTGTCAGTCAAGATCACCCACAGCTTCCACCAGCCCATCACACTTCTTGGTTCACAGCCCCTCTTCCTACCTGTCTCAAAGGCATCAACACTAAGCCCTTTTCATGCTCCAAAGGCCTCTCATCTTTCTGTCCGCCTCCTCTCCTTCCATCCCCGTGTGTGGGTGGCAAGGCTCCAGTTGGTCCCTTAGCATTCTGCTGCTTTTAAGGGTCACTCGACGACCTTTATCCAACTAGATAATTTAGGATAATCCCCCTAATTTGGGGTCAGCTGACTAGTAACCTTAATTCTATCATCAACATCCCTCACAGCAGTACCTGGATTCAAGTTTGACTGAAAAACCATAGTATAGGAATCGTGGGAGGAGGCCATTTCTAGAATTTTGTGTAACACTATCTGCTGACTCATTTTTTATTCCATAATTAACAACAAATTGGCAAATTACAAAGGCCAGAAAATAGGATTCAGGTCACAATAAAAAAATGAATAAGCTCTAATTCTCAGTTTTAAATAACAAACAGTGAAGACATGCAGAGACACACATAAAAAAATCTTTAAAATAAAATGTATCATAAAAACATTTGCATATGAACGTCAATGATAAAGGTACAGACAACGTTCTATGGCATGAGTGAGGTGATGGCCTACTCCTTGAAAGGGCCAGAGAGAAGGAAAACTTTACAGAGGAAATGGTATCTGGTTTTTCTCACGGATATATGTAGGTCAAAGGGGGAGAAAACTAGCACTAAGTTTCCAGGAAGAAGTAGGTACAGAGCTAAGAGTCATGAAAAAACACAATGTTTGGAAAATGGTAGGAGAAAGGGAGCTCTTGGGAAGGTGAAAAGAAAAGAGTGGAAAAAGTGAGAGAGGAGAGAAATGGGATTATAAACATAGACTGAAACAGATCTGTAAGCGCCTGGAGTACTGCTGCTAAAAGACCATGAAAAAGCAACAGAGGCCTAAATCTAAAACTCCAGATGTGCGTGTGTGTTTACAGTAATACTGGTAGATTTGTGCTGTATAGACTGGATAGGAGAGTAGTTTTGTGCTGTATAGACTGGGTAAGGCTGAGAGATCGAGGATAATACATATATATATATTTTTTTAATTTAGGTATTTTATCGACAGAACGTTCCAAGGTAAAGTTCACATGTTAAGATGGTTCCATTTATTTTTACTTGTGAGTTTCATAAATAATGAGTAGATTTTCTTTAACTTTTATTTTTATTTTTGAGAGACAGAAAGAGCATGAGCAGGGGAAGGGCAGAGAGAGGGGGAGACACAGAATCCAAAGCAGGCTCAGGCTCCAAGCTGTCAGCACAGAGCTGGACCCGGGGCTCGAACTCACCAGAGGCAGATCATGACCTGAGGTGGCCACTTAACTGACGGAGACACCCGGGCACCCCAATAATGAGTAGATTAGAATGGGATCCAAGGGCACCCGATGGCTCCGTCGGTTAAGTGTGCAACACTAATTCTGGCTCAGGTCACGATCTCACAGTGTATGAGGTTGAGCCCGGTGTCAGGCTCCAGGCGATGCCAGCCCCGAGCCTGCTTGGGGTTCCCTCGGCCCCTCTCTGCACCTCCCCCGCTCATACTGCTCTCTCTCTCAAATAAATAAACTTAAAAAAAAAAAGTTAAATGGGACCCAAGTGCATCTGAAACTAATAGAACACTGTGTGTTAATGATACTGGAATTAAAATAAAAAGTTAATGAAAAAATAACAAAAATAAAATAAAATAAATCCAATTGGTTATTTAGAGAGTTTAATATGGAATCAGACTAGTTTCATTTTCTCTATACTGTTGCCTTTCTTTCTCTTGTTCATATTGACAGTGCAAATTTACTGCTTTCATATTTTAGCTCCTTTTCTGTTTATTTATTTATGTTAACAGAACCAGATTTTGGAAAATAATCCAGTTATGCACAGACTTCTTCTCTGTTATATTGCAGTATCAAAAATTTATTCAAATGCTGAATGGCACTGATTCAATTCATTATTACTGAAGCAAACAGAAGATTGCCATGAAGTCAATTTTGGTCTATAATTCATGGTCGTGGGAGGAAAAAATAATAATACAGTTCAGGAGAATGGATATGAGCAAAGTAGCACATTTTAAATATATGTTGTGTGTACACAATTGAAACAGTTCTCCAAGGAAATTGTTTTATATGGGCTCATGACAATATCCATCTGCTATAAATTTATGTGGGGAAGGCTTGGATGATTGGACTGCGCACTGATCACTGCCAGTATCAAGGACCCTTCACGGAGGTAGAGCAATAGACACAGTCCTAGCCCACACTCCATACGCTTAATTATCATTAAGAAAACTGTGTAGAACCTCTCTCATGAGCAGCAAAAGAATGAGACCATTTTTTACAAAATATTAAGTATGTTTTTATATTTACCTGACTTAAGTTTATTTTGAATTATTATATTTTAATTTAAACAAATAGGTACCACCTTTGGACTTTTCTAATTTCTTACAAGATACACAAACCATCTTACTGATTGTAAGGTATTTCTTATTTTACTGTCAAGTGATAATAACAATTTAAAAAGTTAGAAAAAAGTACATTAGGGTCTTGGTATTTTTAATAAATATTATAATAAAAATAAGAAGAAATTGAAAAAGTTTTTAAATATATTTAAAGGCATCAATAGTGTTACTTTATTCTTTGAAGAAGCTCTTATTGAGTAGTATTCTTTTGGGAACTGAGCATTCGGCATTGTTCAGAACAATGTACATACATATTAGGTGGGTCAGAGCTAGTAATAAACAGATTATTTAAAGATCAAAGTTTAATAGATGAGCATAAGTACCACAGAGATATTGACAGAAAAATAGAATGGGATATGCTGTGTGTGTGTGTGTGTGTGTGTGTGTGTGTGTGTGTGTGTTTCAGTGGAAGAGAGCACAGGACATTAGGTCTGTAAGTAGGAAGGTTTTTATTGAAATAGTGACCCTACCGGTAAGACCTAAGAGTATGAAGCGGCCTGTGAAATTGTGGAAAAGAGCATTCCAGGATGAGGAATAGCAAATGCAAAGGTCCTAAAATGAGAGGTTGTATATTGAAAGCAAGAAATAGTAGGGGCACCTGAGTGACTCACTTGGTTAAACGTCCAACTTGGCTTGGATCATGATCTCGTAGTCCCCAGGTCAGGCTCTGTGCTGACAGCTCAGAGCCTGGAGCCTGCTTCAGATTCTGTGTCTCCCTCTCTCTGACCCTCCCCTGTTCATTTTCTCTTTCTCTCTCTCTCTCTCCCTAAGAATAAATAAACGTTAAAAAAGAAGAAAGTAAGAAATAGTAAGAAAAACTCAGCAGGATTTGAACAGGATAAGGGAAGGAGAAAGCAATGATGAGCTTATAAACTGACTCAAACAAGGAAGGAAGGGAAGGAAGGAGGAAGGAAAGAAGGAAGGATGGAAGGAAGGAAGGAAGAAGGAAGGGAAGAAAGAAAAAGCAAGTCACATTTTTTAGCCTTTGTCAATTTCTGTTGTAAATACAAGCATCATGATTGATTTCAGGCTACAGATGTGATGGGGGGGCAGGGAGAGGTGGGATGCTAGGCGCTCACCGGGTTCTGCTGAGCCCCCTGCTGTGGTCCCAGCACACCACTCTCACTGGAGGAGAGCGCGGGGATCTGAGCTTAAGGATGCTAGCAGGGGATGAGCTCATGCAGGGTCTTTGAGTGACTAAAGGCTCTAACTTTTTTCTCTGTGTCAAATGAGAAATTATTAGATGGTTTAAAGCCTGCTAAATTCACAAAGAATATAATTTGAAAGTACAGGAATCATAAAGGCACCATTAGAGCTTATAAAATATCCTTTCCTGATGAAATGTGAAAGAACTTGTGAACATTAAACAAATTCTAATTTTGAACATCACATGCTGAGCCAGATTAAAGGGTGGGTCACTTGGGGAAGGGGGCAATTTATAGAAGGCAAATGAGGTGTCAGTTAACTTGGCTTTTAATTGATTACATCTGAAAGAACTGCTGATTTTCACCTCCCTTGTCACCACTTAATGTATATGGAGCTAATATTTAAATGACATAAGAGAGGAGGAGAGCCAGCTGTTTATCTTACTTGCCCGGGTCAGGAACTGTGTTGAAAATCATCCGCCTAGCACTTTTGCCTCCCTCTTCATTTCTAAGACCGCCTCTATGAAAGGCTGGCATCCCTCACTATTTGGCACTGGTAGAGGAGACTACAGCCCAAGATGAATAATTTAATCTTCCTTATCTCCACGCCTAAAAAGGCACCTATTATCAGTTAATCAGTCTTACTGGAACCTTTATGATCTAAAGGGAAGATGAACATTTTCCCCCAAGGCCAAGAACCCTGCTGTTCTGCATTCCTTCCTTGTACCATTTGCCTGAGGTCCTGCTTCTATCCTTCAGTTAAACAGTCCATTCTTCAACATAGTCCAGTATTAATACGATCAGATCACTGCAATCTTCATGGAGATTTTTCTCCACGTTCCATAGAGCTAAAGCAATCTCCTCCTAACAAAGCTTCTAAATATAGAAGAGAAGTTTTGATTCTGCTTGTTCATCATTCACCATTTCTCTGCATTTGTCTTCCGGCCTACTGGCTCATTGGATTGTCCTAAGTAATCTAGTTTCTCCTAAATCTCAAAATCCATGGGGAAATGTTCACTCCCTATATTTTCTGACCATTTTGCCATATTTCATCAAATTGACTGCCTTGTATCTTCTAATTCTTTGGGTGATAATCACTTTTCCCTACTTTTCTGTCTTTCTGATAGTTTTTTTCTCATTATTTTTCTAGTCTCTTCTCCTGTCCCCATCCCTTAAAGAAATGAAATATGTTTATTTAAATGGCCAACAAATAAATCAAAAGGTGTTCAAATTACTAATCATCAGGGAAGTGAAAATTGAAACTACAATAAGCTATACCTCATTCCTGTTAGCATGGCCATTATCAAAATGACAGACGATTCCAAGTGTTGGCAAGGATGCAGAAAAAGAGAAAGAGAGAGAGAGAGAATCCATATTTATACACTACAGGAGGGAGTGTAAGTTGATGCAGCCATTATGGGAAACCGTATAGAGTTTCTTCAAATATTAAAAATAGAACTACCATATAATCCAGCAATCCCTTTTCTGGGAATACATGCAAAGGAAATGAAATTAATTCTTCAAGGAGATATCTTCACTCCCCCGTCCATTGCTACGTTATTCACAATAGCAAAGATATGAAAATAATCTGAGTGTCCACCGATGGAAGAATGAATAAGGAAATTGTTATATGTATAAAAGGAGATCTAATGCACAGTATATATTGAATGTAGATAACAATATTGCATGATAATTATCCAACTTGCTAAGAAACTAGGACTTAATTATTTGAACCACTAAAAAAATGACAATTATGTAGCATGGTAGAGATACTAATTGCTACATGACAATTAGATTACAACATATAAATGTATCCAATTAATATGTTGTATACTCTAAATTTTCACAATTTTTAAAAAGTGTTCATTTATTTATTTTGATAAAGAGAGCAAGCAAGCAGGGGGTGTGCAGAGAGAGGGAGAAAGGCAGAATCCTAAGCACACTCAGTGTTGTCAGCTCAGAGCCCAATGTGGGGCTTAACCCAATGAACAGTGAAGTGAGGTCATGACCTGAGCTGAAGTCAGATGCTTAAATGACTGAGCCACCCAGTGTCCCCAATTTACACAATATATTTATACACAAATATATTAATGTAGGTGACATAAAATATCTGACATAATTTATATGTAAGTAATAAATGCATATAAATAAACTATATCAAATTAATTTTGTTCAGTAGACACTGTCCTTTGTGATATGGGTCCAATCTCTTATGTCTCAGGTAATGTCCCTCTCTAGCTCGCCTTCGTTCTTAGGAAATGATCATCCTGTAATTCTGAAAAGTGCTCTTTTATTGCTATTTTTATTTGCTATTACCTTCATCTAGAGAATATACTCTTTCCCCAACTCCAATGGCTAATTTTCGCTTACCTGTGAAAACAAAAGCTTTCTTTAAAAAAATGCAATTTGTATTTCCATACCATTTCTGTAATACAGTAAAAGAATATTAGTATTTAAATAAGGGACACAGAGTCAGTACTTCAATGATTATTTCAGGGTAATACTGGAAAAATGTCATCTCTATTTTGAAAGACATACTAAGACCAGGTACTATTAATGTAAATGACTAATTCTTATAAGTATCAAGATTGAAACCTTGAACTTTAAAAACATGGGTCACCAGGGTGGCTCAGTGGTTTCAGCATCTAAATTCCACTCAGGTTATAATCTCATGATTTGTGAGTTTGAGCCCTGTATTGGGCTCTGTGCTGACAGCTCAGAGCCTGGAGCCTGCTTCAGATTCTGTGTCTCCCTCTCTCTGCCCCTAACACACTCATGCTCTGTTTCTGTCTCAATAATAAATAAACTTAAAAAAATTTTTAAAGATATGTCACAAAAGAAAAAAAAGTAATTTGATTTCAGGCAGAGTAAGAACATTATGCCAGGTTTGCTTTCTCACAACACTAACATTAGTAGTATAACTAGAAGAGCCAGCTCACAGCAGCCATGGTGATGGTGATAAGGTCTAGTGTCCCCGTGTTAGTAGTTTTGTGGATGCTCTCCAATGTTCTGATATTTACCTAACTTTGTTTCCACTTGTGAGACAAAAATAATGGTTGTAGAACTAAGATATATACATTAAAATAACAATGTATACTATATAGTATACCACATTTAATTTGGAATTCTTTTTTTTTAGTTTATTTTTTTTGATAGAGGAAGAGAGAGAGAGAGAGTGAGAGAGAGAGGGAGAGAGAGAAAGGGAGAGAGAGAGAGAGAGAGAGAGTCCCAAGAGGGCTCAGCTTAGAGTCCTATGTGGGGCTCAAACTCACGAACTGCAAGATCATGACCCCAGCTAAAGTTGGCTGCCTAACCAACTGAGCGACCCAGGCACCTCTAATTTGGAATTCTTTATCAACAACTTCATCCTTTAGAACAGTGGGAATATGTTGACACAGGTTACATAATTTTCAAACTCCTGACAGAAGTAAATAGGTGAAATAAATTTGCTACAGATAAAAAGCAACAGTAAGAAACGTGTATCTTATTTGAAATAGTATTTGTGCTTATCCTTTATGGTAGACTGAATAATAGCCCCCCAGAGATGTTCATGTGTGAATATGTTACTTTAAGAGACAGAAGAGACCCTGAAGATGAGATATGAAGGATCTTGGGATTGGGAGATTCTTCCAGATTATCCAAGTGGGTTCAATAAAATCACAAGTGAGGCAGGGCTGCAATCACAGCACACAGGAGGATGGAGGCAGCAGTCATAATGCTGCACTATTGACTTTGAACATGGAGAAAGGGACTGTGTGGTCTCTATAAACTAGGAAGGATTTGAGCTACACCTCAGAACTTCCAGAAAGAAATAATCTTGCCAACACATTGACCTTAGCCTACGGAGGATGATTTTGGACCTTTGATCCAAAGGGGTTCAGGACAGACCAGCCCGAGAATGTGTCAAGTTGGCATGTGTATTATTTTGAGGTGAAGTTACTTGAGACCCTGCAGGCTCAAGAGAAACTTTTTTTCCCCTCCCTTAACCCCACAGAAGAATGTAAATTGAGGAGTTTTTCCTAGAATAAGGGTTATTCGCAGAGATAAATGTTATCTGAGGGACCCATCTGGATGGCGGAGCAAACATCTCATTACCAAACATCTGCTCGTCTTATCCCCGGTGAAGTGCATTTCTTTCTTTTCAAGTTCCAGACCCTACACCTTTCTCCTTAGTTCAGGATGACATATATATTTCATTCTCCCTGTCTTTTGTTCCATGTCTGTGTGGATTCCCCGTACATATACTTATTAAATTTGATTTTCTCTTATTAACTTGTCTCAGGTAAATTTGATTCTTAGTCCAGCTAGAAAGGCCTTTGAGGGGACAAATTCTTGCTCTCTGTACTGTTTTAATCCACTAAGATTTGGTAATTTGTTAAGGCAGTATCAGAAACTAATACAATTTAATCTTCTAACTGAAATCAGAAAGCCTAATTTCAAAATTAGACAGACATAATTATAAGTTGTTTTGGATGTGGGAAAACTCTTTTATAATAATATGTTCTTGGACTTCAATTTCAGCTCTGACATGAAAAAAGCTTAGAAGTCATCGCTTTTATCCTAACAATAAGAACAGAGATGAATGCATTCTGATGAATTGCTGGAGGCTAGGGTACATTAATTAGAGAATTAGAAGCTCCTGGGGTTCTTGCCCTAGGGGGCCTCCATATGATCATGGACTTTACCTACAAGAGTCCCACTGGGTCCTCACAGTAAAGATAAGAGAAAAATCTTCTCCAGTTTCAAGCAAGGGAGGGGAAAACAAAGATTTTGAAATATACCCAGACCATTCTTCAAAACAATGGTCTGCCCTGGAAGAGAAGTTCCTTCACCAGAGGCTCATCAGACGAAGAGGGGCAATTCAGCAACCCCCCCCCCACCACCTGAACACCAGACTTCCTGTCCCAAGTATGGGGAAAAACGGTCCAAAAAACACTTTGATAGGTCTCATCCCCAGGTCATAGAGCCATACACACACATACAGAAAATTATCTAAAACTACAATGCATTCTTCCACCTTAGGAAAGCACAATGTGGTTTAGCAAGTAGAAGAAATAAAATGTTAAAAATAAGAGCATAAATCAGTATAATTGAAAACAGATGAAAAATTGAGAAAATCAATAAATCCAAAATCTACTTCTGTGAAAAGGTCAATAATACTTATAATCTATAAATAGCTAAGATAACTGAGCTAGGATAACCGAGAGAGAGAGAGAGAGAGAGAGAGAGAGAGAGAGAGAGAGAGAAATTACTAATTTCAGACATGAAGGATAGCCTCATTACTGATCCCATGGATATTAAAGGATACTAAAGGAATATTATGAAAAGCCCTATGACTACCAATTTGATAACTTTAATGAAATGGATCAATTCCTTAAAAGACATAAACTAACAAAACTCAAAAAGGAGAATGACTTAAACTATTCCGTATGATACCATAATGGTGGATTCATGATGGTGTGCACTTGTCAAAACTTATAGCTATGCAACACAAAAAGTGGACTTTACTATAATATGTGAACCTTAGTTGATAATAATATGCTGGGGCACCTGGGTGGCTCAGTCGGTTAAGTGTCTGACTTCGTCTCAGGTCATGATCTCATGGTCCATGGGTTAGAGCCCTGCATCAGGCCCTATGCTTTAGATTCTGTGTCTTCTCCCTCTTTCTCTGCCCCTCCCCCCACTCTTTGTTGCTCTCAAAATAAAATAAAGATATAAAAAAATAATATGTCAATATTGATTCATTAATTGTAACAAATATACTATAATAATGCAACATGTTAAGGATAGGTGAAAGTGTGTGTGGGGGTGACATGAGAAATCTGTACCTTCCGCTCAAATATTCCATGAATCCAAAACTATTTGTATTTAGTTAGGAATAGTTTTGTATTTAGGGGAAAAAAGTATGTTTTTAGATCTCCTTAAATTAGTCTTTTATTTTGAACAAAACTATTACTAATCAATTACTTGTTCCTATCTCTCCAGAATTTTAGTGTCAGAAAACATTCTCCTGTTTTAATATACATGTGATCCTAATCTATTTGCATTACAAATATTGTTTGTTATAACAAACTTGGAGTACTTTGACATTCTCTGTTGCCTGTTTTTCAAAAATTTTTATTCTGGTATTGTAAAACTTTGAAATTTTAGCAAAGAAACACTCTTAATCAGTGGAGTACACTAATGTAATTCTGGCTTCTACTTACTAGGAAAGAAATCAAAGGAAACGAGACTAAGGACTAATTCTAGAAATGTATTTGGTGAGTGTGATCAGCTTGATTTGTGACAAGTACCTTGCTTAATCTCACTGAACTTAATTCAGACCTTATCCACCAATGGCGGTTTTGCAATCAATTGTGCGGGGCTGAAGCATCTGACCAGATTTCTGAACAAGGCATTGTCTTTTAGAGAAGCCGGCAGTCTCCTTGGTGCTCTGGGGAATTATCTTTTGAAGTGGATGTGGCAGCAATACTAAGGTAAAGAATTTAATGGAGGAAATGAGGCCAAGTGAAGAAAAGTGGAAATGGAAAAATGTTCCAGCAAGAGCTATACCACAGTTTGAGTTTAAAGGGATGCAGGTGTTGAAGTTTTTTTGTTTACCTTTTTTAGATACAAATGGCATTAGGAAAATCGATCATAATGAAAGGGCTTTTGCAACAACCAGACATTATATACAGAAGTGTTTGGATCTAAGTTCCGGTTAAAACTGCAGAAGGAAGGATCCTTTGTCAAAGGAATACATGCAGAATGCGAATGTGCGGTTCACAATGCTATGTCAGCTAAATGCTCTCCTGAAGCAGGCTGCATACTAGGATACCCAAGGGTAATGAGCTATAAATATGTAGACATTATTTATTTTTAATGTAAATACAAACTTAATACTTTTAACAACACATTTATGCCATTCATTTTTCTTTTTAAAAAATCCCATCTGGGAGACCTTCAAACAAACTTCCGTACAACCAGATAGAGCTGTCATTTTCTTCTTTTTCTACACAGAAAGGACAACAGGGGCTTGTTTACCAACCACAGTGCTGGGAATGGCAAGAACAAAACGGAACTTTTGATTCATGAATTGAATGGTTTAGTAATTTCTAGGGCATAAAAGTAAGCACTGCAATAGACTCTAAAGAGATTACAAATTAAAAATCAGAATGATAAAATATTTCTTTTTAATGTTTATTTTGAGACAGAGAGAGAGAGATAGCATGAGTCAGGGATGGGCAGAGGGAGACAAAGAATCCAAAGCAGGCTCCAGGCAGGCTCCATGCTGTCAGCACAGAGCCCCATGTGGGGCTTGAACTCACAGACAGAGAGATCATGACCTGAGCCAAAGTCAGATGCTTAACTGACGGAGCCACCCAGGCCCTCCAAATATTTATCAATAGCACAAAAATTTAGAATAAGTTCAAAAAATTTTCTTAATTTTTAGAGGCAATATTTTGAGGAGAAATTCCCTAAGGGTTGGGCAGAGGTACTGAAAAGTACATGTGAAGTTCATGATCTCACTAAAGGCTCAGGCTCACTAAAAGTCTGAGATCTAATCATAAGACGTTACAACACTACCTCTTTCCCCACATCTTACCAACAGAACTCTAAAGGCCTATTTACAAGCATTTACTTAGTACATCCTGTTCAGCTTTTAACAAAACATTAAAAGGCATACTAAAAGACAACAAATAAGATTTGAAGAAACAGAACATCAGCACCAGACTCAGACATGGAGATTCTGAAATTATCAGACCAGAAATTTAACATAATGATTGATGTGCTAACGGCTGTAATGGAAAAAAGTAGACAGTATGCAAGAACAGATGAGTGATGTCAGCAGAGATAACAAGCCGAGCTGCTAGGGAGTACAGTCCGTGGCATTGTAATCATGGTGTTCAGTGAAGGCTGGCACTTCCACTTGTGATGAACAGAACATGGCATATAGAGAAGTTGAGTCATTGCATTTTGCCCCTGAAACTAGTGTAACATTGGGTGTTAGCTACACTCAAAAAACAAAAAAAGAGGAAAGGGGAGAAAGAAAGGAAAGAAAAGAAAAAGGAAGCGATTAAAAGAAAAAAAAGGAAAGGAGAAAAGAAAAAAAAGAAAAATGCTAGAGATTGAAAATACTGTAACACATATGAAGAACGCCTTTGATAAATTTTCCACAGCTGAGGAAAGAATCCCTGAGCTTCAGGACATGTGAGAAAAACTTCTAAAACTGAAAAACAAAGAGAAAAATGTTAAAAGGAAAACCGAAAAGAATATGCAAGCACTGCGAACAACTGCAAAAGGAGAAACATATACACATGGAAATAACCAGAAAGAGATGAAAGAAAGGACAGAAGCAATAATTGAATCAAGACTGACTGAGAATCCCCCAATTTAGTGTCTGACACCAAACTACAGGAAAACATCAGACAAAATAAATTGTACTGAATACAATTGTATAAGATATATACAAACATGCACATACACAAAAACCTAGGCATACCACATTCAAACTGCAGAAAATAAAAAATAAGGAAAAAGTCTTCAAAAAAGCCAAAGGAAAAAGTGCCTTGCCTATAGAGTATCAATGATAAAGATTTACACCTGACTTCTCAAAAACCAGGCAAGCAAACATAGAGTGAGGACATTTAAAGTATAGAAATAAAAACCTCACCAACCTAGAATGTTTATCCTGTGAAATTATCCTTCAAAAGTGAAAGAGAAATGAAAACTTTCCCAAACAAAAATTAAGAGATGTCAGGAGACCTGCCCTGTAAGAAATGTTAACAAGCCTCTTAAAAAAGAAAAATAAGGGCACCTGGATAGCTCCGTTGGTTAAGCCTCTGACTCTTAATTTCAGCTCAGGTCATGATCTCATGGTTCGTGGGTTCAAGCCCCACATTGGGCTCTGCACTGACAGCATATAGCCTGTTTGGGATTCTGTCTCTGTCTCTGTCTCACTCGTGGTCTCTCAGTCTTTCTGTCTCTCTCTGTTCCTCCCCCACTTGCACATGCTCTCTCTCTCTCCCACAAAATAAATAAATAAACAATCTAAAAAGAAAGAAAATAATGTACATTAGAAACATGGATCTACATGAAGAAAGGAAGATCATTGGAGACAAATTATGGAAAGATAAACTAAAATTTTTATTTTGTTATTTGTAATTGATTTAATAGTTAACATTTCAAGATAGTAATAGCAATAATGTATTTGATTATGCATGTGGTTGTGCATATACATGTGTGTGCAAACTTACGATTATGCATAAGTTAAAGGAATGGTCACAATGGTATAAGATACAGGAGGGAAGAATTCGGAATATTTTATTATAAGGGGCTTGCACTACCCATGAAGTGGTTCAGTGCTACGTAAAAGACGATTTGGTTTAATTATAGATGTATATTGAAAATGCTAGGGTGACTGCTGATAAAAATTAATACAATAAATAGTTAAAATATATATAAAACATAATTTGTTGTTTATCTGAAATTCAAATTCAACTAGGCATTCTTCTTGTCCCTTTACTTATCTTGCTAATGTGAAAGAACTTGCAGAAAAGTTCCATGGAAACTTCTTGCTTTGGAATACTTGGTAGGGATAAAGAAAGAAAAGACTGTCTTTGGTCAGCTCCTTCTGATTTCCTGTATCCTGCCAAAATATTTCCCATAGAACACTGATGGTCCCAAACTTTTGAACTGTCACCAGGCTCTTCTGAGGTGTAGTTTTAAATGCCTGGTGGTATCAGTCATGTACCTTTTAGTCCTGATTGTGGCAGAAGTGACCACAGCCCGCTGGAGTCTGGTCAGGAGGGGCCGCAGAGGCACAGCTGTCCAGGTGTGCTCTAAGGTGTACACAGAGTAGGTCAAGCCCCAGCCCAGCTTGAAACTGAGATTTTGTCAGTATTGGAACAACCGAGTGTCGGGTGGCTTCTCTTTCCTTTGTGCAAATGTCTGAAGGCTCAGAGGAAGTTGGAGCTAAATAACATGGGAAGTGTGTAACCTGATTGGATATAATTACCATAAAGATCAGGTAGGTAAGTCACAGAAAACACACTGGAACACAGAAACAGGGGTAACGGACAGTGACATCACACCATCACAGGTTCATTAAATAATTTATATTTTTTTCAAGAATAAACCAAGGCGAGGGCTGTGAAGATTTGGTCATAGTAAAGTTAACAAGACAAAGATAATAATAGAACTCATTGGACAGAAGTCAAGAGGTGAGGATGTTGGCAGTGAGAAAGTAATGCAATACCATGAGCTCCCTCGTTGGGCGTAGTGAAGAGGCAGACAGTTTATTATGATAAGTCCATTGTAGTTTAAATTCTAAATTAAAATGGAAACTTTAAGAGTAAAAAGTAAAATAGAAAATTACAGTGAATTATACAGGCTGCAGGTAGGATTGCAGGGAGTGTAAATGTCACAAATTCCTCGTCATTTCTAGTTAGGAGTCATAATATACCATCCCAAATGGAAAATGCAGTGCTAAAGAAGCAGGTGTATTATTAGAAACAGGTGGCTAAATGTGGGGAGAGGATTGGAAGAAAGCATGGCTTTGGATATTTTTACTCTCCATTCATAACTCTTTCTTACTAATAGATCATTATTGTTGAGACAATGTAATTAAAAACAAAAACTCCTGCCAAATCAGGAAATCTCTCCACAAAAGCAGACTAGAACAAGAAGTCTTTATTGCTGAAAAATCAGTCAACCAGAACATGATGCTTATCATAGGCAGCTCACTAAAGACACAAAGACAGAGAGAGAGAGAGAGAGAGAGCTCTCCCACAGTCAGCCTGAGCAGCCCATGACACGCATGTTCTCAGTATAAACAATAATTAGTCCACAAGTAGGAGAGAACTTGACAGCATCTTCAGGCTCACAGTTTTTCTAAATTCATCCAGTAAGCTGATGACCATTTGTGCTTGCTAACTGCCGTTACATGAAGGAAAAAATGTATTTCCTAGATATTTGTGAGAATATGTAGGTTTGCAGCTTGGAGTTGGGCACCCAGAACTCAGCTTTCTGCCCTCATCTGGAAATTAGAAAATAGGGCTTTAACTTCTACTCATTTCAGAGATGGCTTCCAGGTCCTTAAAAAATAGCATTCTAGGGGCGCCTGGGTGGCTCAGTCAGTTAATCCTCCGATTTCAGCTCAGGTCATGATCTCAAGTCTGTGGGTTCAAGCCCTGCATCAGGCACTTGCTGGCTGCTAGCTAAGGCTCAGAGCCTGGAGCCTGCGTCCAGTTCTGTGCCTCCCTCTCTCCTGTCCCTCCCCACTCATGCTCTGTCTCTCTGTGTCTCAAAAATAAATAAGACATTAAATTTTTTTTTTAAATAGCATTCTAGGGGGGCGCCTGGGTGGCTCAGTCGGTTGAGCGTCCGGCTTCGGCTCAGGTCATGATCACATGTTCGTGTGTTCGAGCCCCGCGTCGGGCTCTGTGCTGACGGCTCGGAGCCTGGAGCCTGCTTCAGATTCTGTGTCTCCCTCTCTCTCTGACCCTCCCCGCTCATGCTCTGCCTCTCTCTGTCTCAAAAATAAATAAAACACTAAAAAAATAAAAAAAATAGCATTCTAGGGTTATAAAACTAGCAATTGCTTTTTTAACTTTTAAGAAAATTTATATACATCATAAAGGGGAAGAAAAAGAATTCACAATTATAAGTTTTTCTAAAGTGAATGCTTTCAAAGAGGCTATCCCTTTCTTGATTCAGGTATAATTTTTTTATTACTTGTGATTTGTATTCACCCTTATATTATTTACATGTTCTTCTTATGCTAAAATATAATATAATGAAATTTAATTTTAAATTCAGATGTAAGTGGCATTTAGAATGGAATGTAAATATTATTTGTTAATGTCACCATCACTGCACAGAACCAAGAGATATATTTTTAGAGGCACCTGGTGGCTCACTCAGTTAAGCGTCTGACTTCAGCTCAGGTCATGAATTCACAGTTCGTGGGTTCAAGCCCTGCATGGGACTCTGTGCTGACAGAGCCTGGAGCCTGCTTCAGACTCTGTCTCTTTCTTTCTCTATCTCTCCTCCACTCATACTCTGTATCTCTTTGTCTTCCAAAAATGAATACACATTAAAAAAATTTTGTAAAGAGATTTATTTTTATACAGATATGAACCTTCTATTTACAATCAATAAATCTGACCCTGTGATTGGATTTTTCTCTTATATTTGCTGTTGTGGCATGATATTTTCCAGAAAGTGACTACAACCAACATTTCAATATATCTGCTCTTAATATTTGTGAATCACAAAATAAACAATTGTTCTTTTAATAGAGCTTTAGTGGGGTTACTTAGGTAGAAGGTTAATGAACAGAGGAAAAAAGAAAAAAGTATCCAGAAAGATAAATATCCCAAATCTACTTTTGCCTGTTTTCTATTTCTTGTAAAACTCCTACACAACTGACCATATGAACTAGCCTACAAATGTTAAAGTTGGCAATAGTTGAGCATCTTTATCATGTTTTTATTATGTCTCACACCTTAAGCACTCTTTATAGACCTGACCTTGAAAGAAGCAAGTTTATTGCAAATCAATATCTAATATTTGGAGAATTCTGTCTAGAAATTTCAGATATCTGATACTGGACTATATTTCTATGTGGCATCTTCATGTTTATGATGTCATTTCCCAATTAATTATTACATGGAATGGGTGATCTGAGATATGGCTACCTCCACCTTCAAGGCACGTTCTTGTCTTCCTCCTCATTAGTGAATATCATTGATATAAATTTCCAATAATAATAAATGTATCAATCAAATATGGTTAAAAGTCCAAAAGTCTTTTGACCATTTTTCTGTGTCACAACAGCTAGCAAATCGAAGCTTTCTCCCTTTTTTACAGAGGCTATATTTTAAGAAGTTGGTAAATAATCTCCAACAAATCCACAGAGTACTTATTTAGAATGGAGTATTACATGAATACCTAAGAGGGTATTATGATGGTGTCTCCTTTTCTTCTGGGGCTTCAGATCCTAGAGAGCTCTGTTGAGACTGTAGTTGATGATTCTTTTTAATTTATTTAATTTGGGGAGTGCACAAGTAGGGGAGAAGCAGAGAAATGGGGACAGAAGATCCAAAGTGGGCTCTATGCACTCAAAATGAGCCCCTAATGTGGGGTTCGAACTCACAAACTGTGAGATCATGACCTGAGCCAAAATTAAATGTTCAACTGACTGAGCCACCCAGATGCCCTTATATTTGATGATATTTAAGGAAAGTAGAAGATGTAGCTATAGCCTGAACATTTTTCTATTATACATATGCCATCTAGAGATTTTAAGTAAGAAGTCTTCCCCAGAGGAAAAGAATAATTTTAACTGTGGATATTTAATCTAAATCTTTCATAAGAATATGTTTCCTTACTACTAACATTACATTTAAATCAGGACAGTGTGAGAGATGTGTGCAAGTGTGCTGTTTCTTTAAAAAACAGAAATGTGCATTGTTTTTCCTTCCCTCATCTACTGACAGGACAATTATCCACAATACATTCACCCTGTGGGGGACTGTACTCCTCAATGAGCCAGGGGGAAATGTATCATTTTCATCGTCATGTTCTTTCACAAGTTTACTTATCAAAGTCAATCCTAAATACACTACCTGTGATAAAACCTTTTTATTAATCTTTGTAGCATATTATTTGTATTTTAACTATGTGGGGCCCTATTTACACTTTGAAGGAAGAAAACTGGAACAAAGAGCATTATCACCCTTGTGACAGCAAGAAAAAGTCAGATAATCTAAATAATCATAACTTTTGTTACTTCACCAAAGAGGTGATCTTGAATTGTATAGAATTTAAGGAAAGAAAGAGCCTTGCAAAGAGGGACCAATGCAGAAAATATTGAGTGACAAACGTGACAACAAGAAAAAGTGAGATAATCTAAATAATCATAACAAAACAATGCAGAAAATACTGAGTGACAAACAATAGTTTGCCTTTAAAGGAGGAACAAACGCATGAATACAGATGTGAAACACATGAATACAGGTGTGCAGTAAAGGCTGACAGTTGCAGGGAGAACAGGAGTACTGAGTAATTTCCTCCAGTACTTCAGGCTGCTGCACTACACACAAGGTAGGCTGGAGAGCTGTGCCCTGGAGGAACATTCAACATGATGAATGCAACTACAAAACCCAAATCCAGCTCGGCTCCTGACTCGATTGAGTCAACCTCCTATACTCAGGTCCTTTGACCCAGTACAAGAGACACTCTCAATGAAGATAAATACTATTCAAGGCATAGATACTATTTACATCAATCTCTACTCTTATACACAATGTCTATCCTTCACCAAAAAATTAAGTGACACATAAAAAAGCATGGAAAAACAACAATAAATCCATGGTGAAGAGGCAAAAAAACCAATAGAAGTAGACTCAGAGATGGCTTGGAAATGACATTCTCACATAGAGAAATTAAAATAATTACAATTAACTTGTTAAAGACTCTAGTAAGAAAGGGAAAATATGTATGAAAATGTGAAGGATTTCATCAGGAATATCAAAATTACAAGGAATAATTAATTGAACATACTACTAGGAAAATAAGACAAAACCTCAACCTTTAACAGAGGTGAATAATGCATGGGTGAGCTCATCAGTTGGCCTTATATCTGAGGAAAGAATCAGTGGATATGAAGATACATCAATGAAAATTACCCAAAATAAAATTATTTTTAAAAGTTAAAAATTATATTAAAAATTTTTATATTACATAAAAATTATATAAAATATAAAACAAACACTACAACAGATGTAAGACAAGGCCAAACTTTCCCACATACATAAAGCTACTTCCAGAAAAAGAAGAAATAAAGAGTGTCAAAGAAATAAGATGAAGAGATAATTGCTGATAATTCTCAAAAAATTGGAAAATAACAAGCCACAAATACAGTCTTCTCAGAAAACCCAAGCAGAAAAAATTAAAAACAAACAATTAATCAAAACCCAGCTGGAAAAAAGAATCTGTACACATACTTTTTAAACTCCTCAAAACCAGGGTGCCTGGGTGGCTCAGTTGGTTAAGCATCTGACTTTGGCTCAGGTCTGATCTCACCATTTGTGAGGTTCGAGCCCTGCATCAGGCTCTGTGCTGACAGCACAGAACCTGGAGCCTGCTTCAGATTCTGTGTCTCCCTCTCTTTCTGCCCCTCCCCCACTTGCACTCTGTCTCTATCTCTCTCTCAAAAATAAATAAACATTAAAAAAAAGTAAACTCCTCAAAACCAAAGATTAACAAAAATCATGACTGTATCCAGAGAATGAAGACATTCTACATGCAGAGGAATAAAAGATGAGACTTTGAGTAGATTTTCTGACACTTGGTCATCCAGAAGACAACAGGGCGAGGCTTTAGAATTCTAAAAGGTAAACACTGCTCAATTACACGTCTGAGCACCGCACAACTCACTTTCAAAATGAAAGGATAAATAATATATTTCATAAACCAATCTTATGGAATTCATTATGAGGTGACATTCCTAACAAAATATTGTTAAAAGTGTTCCTCATAAAGAAAGGAGATAAGATGGAAGCAGGCATCTACATAAACAAACAAAAAAAGATATCCTGAAATGTTTAAAAAATTGTAAATCTAAGATACGTTTTTGTCTCATTTTTCATTGCCTTAAAGTATACTTCTCTGCCCAGTGTAGCAATTTTGGTTTCTGGTGTGGTGGGCTGAGCATGGTCCCCCGAAATTCATATACTATTATATTAGTATTAGGAGATGGAGCCTTTGGGAGGTACTTAGGACATGTCAGTGGAAACTTCATGCATGGGACTGGTGCCCTTCTTATCTCTGCTCTCTACATGTGGGCTGTAAGACACCCACCTATACACCAAGAAATGAATTCTCACTAAATACCAAGTCTGCAGACCCTTTGATCTTAGACTTCCCAGAGCCTCCCAAACTGTGAGAAACAAAAATGCTTTGTTGTTAAAGCCATCCAAGTTATGGTAATTTGTGTTAGCAGTTTGAACTGACTAAGACATATAGCATGTATAAAAATAAAGTATTTGATAACAACAGGACAGAAGATGGGAAGGAGGAGTGATAAATAGACCTTTTTAAAAAAGTCTTAAGCCATACATGAATGGTCTAATGGTATTTGAAGTTATACTGTGATTTATTACCCATGTATATTGTAAGTTCTAGAGCAGCCACCCAGAAGTGTAGAAAAAGTAAGTATAAAGATGAGCCAGTAGTGGAGACAAGATGGAGTTACAAACATGGTAATAGTGAAGCAGACAGAATAAAAAGAGAAAATGACATAAGAACAGATATGAGAAAGGTAAGATGACTATCAAGATGGCAAATTTTGTCCAATCATATACATAATTACATTAAATGAAAATGTTCTAAATAAATCATTTTAAAAAACACACTTTTTAATTTCCTTAAAAAGAAAATAAACCCTCATTAGGGACGCCTGAGTGGCTCAGTTGGTTAAGCGTCTGACTTCAGTTCAGGTCATGATCTCATGGTTTGTGGGTTCGAGCCCTGCATCAGGCTCTGTGCTGAATGCTAGCTCAGAGCCTGGAACCTGCTTCAGATTCTGTGTCTCCTTCTCTCTCTGACCCTGCTCCCTCATGCTCTGTCTCACTCTATCTCTCAAAAAATAAATAAATGTACAAAAATTGTTTTAAAAAACCCTTATAGTGTCTATAAGAAACTTACTTTACATTCAAAGGAAAAGATAAATTAAAAGTGAAAGGGTGACAAACTGTATACCATGCAGACACTCATCCAAAGAATGTTGAAGTAAACAAAGTAAAACTAAAAATGTAGAGTTCAGAACAAGTGATATTATCAAAGACAAAGGAGGGCATGACATAATAAGAAGAAGGATAATTAAACAACAAGACAATATGGTCACATGTGTACATACACTGAAAAACAATCTTCAAAATATCTGATGCAAACACCAATAGAACCAAAACAATAGACAAACCCACAATTATAGTTGGGAATTTCTGCACTCCTTTTGGTACTTGATATCATTTTATAGATACTAAAATTTCCATTACTATTGATAGTTTGCACTGTTGATGTAAAACAGGAGCACCGAGTGATGGATCATATGTCTAACGGAAGTTTAAAATATTGCCAACACTTTGTAGAACTATCTGGTGGGTGATACTAAAGCTAACAACTACTTTACCGAAGGCAATCTCATTTATTGGTATTTTATCAAAATAAGTGAAAACATCTCCTAACCAAAAAAGGACTCATAGGAACAGCATCTTTCATAATGCTAAAATCCAGTGACCATCAACAGGTGAATGGATAAATAAGCTATTGTGTGTCCACACACAATAATGAAGAAATGAAGCACTTATAGACATAAACTGTGGGTGATTCTCAATGTGTTTTGCTGAGGATCAACACTAGACACGAATGCATACTGGATGAATCTATCAATATAAAATCCAACAGGAGGTAAAGCTATCTTCGATGATGAAAATAAGTCATTGTTTGCCTTTGAGGGAGCTGATTCATTGGAATTAATCATGAGGCAACTTACCAATACTAGAGCAACTAGTATTGTGATAAAGACAGCTAGAGGATATTTAAATTCATTTTTATCAGACAATATATATTCAAAATTAAATTTGAAATTACTTACTGAAAAATAATACCAATTGTAAAATTTTCATAATCCATATATATACATATGCATATACATATATTTTTGCTTTTATCTAAAATGCCTTTCTTACTTTATTTATACTGTGAAAGAGAGAGAAAGCATAAGTCGGGAAGGGGGTAGAGAGAGAGAGATGGCAAAGTGAAAATCCCAAGCAGACTCTATACCATGGGGCTCAAACCCATGAGCCATGAGACCATGACCTGGGCCAAAGTCCATCACTTCACCTAATAAGCCACCCAGGCACAACTTTTTAAAAACCCTTTTACATAGAATATACAAATATAGCATTAATATAGAATAGTGTGGCCATAACAGGCTTATTATAGATGTGAATATTTTATATTTGACACAAATAAAATTATCAAACCTATGGAGAAATATAGATAACACAATGAGCATATCAATTTGTTATCCACTTGGAAAAAAAATGAGCTCCTTATTACTTCGCATATGCAATAAAAATTTCCAGAATCAAAGATGTAAACATCAACAGAAGAACTGAAATCTTCAATACATCACACATATTTAGATTAACAGTCTGTGAACTGGAAAATATCTTTCATTAAGTTTGACTATATATACATTAAATAACAAATTTGTATGACAAATGTGTCATAAAAAAGTGATATAATAAGTCCAGAATTAAAAAGTGGTTTTCAATACGCATTAGGGATAACAATTTTTCAATCCAATACTTCAATACTTTTTCAATTCAATACTTCAATCCATAAAAAGGAAATAAGATATAAATTATCAAAACACAAATACCATATTATTACATTCATATGTGGAATTTAGGAAACAAAACAGATGAACATAGGGGAAGAAAGAAAAAACAAATAGGAAAATGTTAAAAGCAGAGCAAAACAGCACAGCTCCAATATTAAGGAAATGAAGAGAGTATTTCACAACATAACATTAGCAAATATTTAAAAATTTATAAGTTTAAAGAGTTAGAAAGAAAATGGAGAAAGATGAGTGTCAAACAACTTTCAGTGAGTACCGAAATTTCAGAGGGAGCTCTGTGACATATAAGATTTGACTCTGTGTATACTATGAGCACTTCAAATTCGTGGTGACGAGATGCTTTAAAACAAAAGAATTTTTGGGAATATTTTCATTGCAATACTACCAAAAACATGAAAACAAAATGCAAATACATTTTGTTATAATCTAACAATGGAAATTACAAAGGTAGTAAAGTGAAATGAACAACATAAGTCAAAATAGATTATCAAACTATTTTTTTAATGTTTATTCATTTTTTAGTGAGAAATAAAGAACATGACTGGGGGAGGTGCAGAGAGAGAGGGAGACACAAGATCTGAAGCAGGCTCCAGGCTCCAAGCTTTCAGCACAGAGCCCCATGTGGGGCTCAAACTCACAAACTGCAAGATCATGACCTGAGCTGAAGTCGATGATTATCCCACTGAGCCATCCAGGTGTCCCTCAAAGTATTTTTTAAATTATCTGACAATTAAAGGCAACTCAGTCCCAGGTTGATAACAGAATAAAGAATGCTGCTATAAGGGACATTAGCGAGAACATGAGAAAGACTGGATTATGTATTGTGGATGAGATTATCATCTCACATTAATAGAGACTTCCCTGACTTTGGCAGTTGAACTGTGGCATGTAAGAAATACCCTTGTTCTTGGAATATGTATACTGAATTATTTAGAGAAAACTGTCACAGTATCTTTATCTGTATAACAAATTATTCAGAAAATAAATTATATATGTTTGTTTATGTGTAGAAAAAAATAAATGAAAACGGAAATGTAGCAAAATTGTAGATTGGCCCATCAGTGAGTGTTTTTTTGCAATCTATACATTTCAAATAGTAAAATAAAATATAAAATATTGAATAAAATGCAAGTTTCAAAATACATATTTCATGAAATAATTTATTCACTCTTTCATTATAGATCCTGTAACTATATATTACTTCTGAATGCATGCACAATTAAAAGTCATGAATAGGATTTTAAGAGCACTCTTATGATGATTTTGCTCTAAAAGAGGGAAATGCAACTTTATGTTGTATGTTAATTATTTTTAGAAAATTCTTTCTTTGATGCTGTAACCTAGAAAATGTATCTCTCCTTCATTCTGCTCTCTAAACCAATATGAAGGACAAGGAAAATGAAACAATGAAGAACAGAAATGATAATTACAGTTTTTAGTGATTTTAAAAACTCCTTTATTCTCCAAACACTGTATAAATTAAGAGGGGCTGCCAATTTCAATGCACATTAGATTAAGCTGAGAATGGACCCAACAAGGGCACCCACAACCTAGGCAGAGCTTGCGCACGCACGAGCTTCCGAATTAAGATGCACATGCCCGGAAGCAAGATCTATGCTTGAAATATATTTAATTTTACTGACTCTAGGAGCTTCCCCGAGTGACATCTGAAATCATGGAACAGTAGACGGACCATTCCTGAGGATGACTAACGGAATTATTTTGCAAGTTTCAGTCTACTTTTCCATTAGAGTATAATGTACAAATTTACGGATACACTGTGTTGCAATCCTGAAACTAATGTAAAATTGTGCATCAGCGACACTTAAAGAAAAAATAGAGAAATGAAAAAAACAGCTGCACATGAATTTCTAAGTGATACCCACACGTGCGCGCGCGCGCACACACACACACACACACACACACACACACACACACACACTCCTTGTCAAAAAAGCTTTAGAGTAAACCAATATGATGTCTAAATAACCTGAATCACTCACTATCTCTTTTCTAAATTGCCTTGCTGCAAATAGATGATTCAGGAAGACAGGTAGGCACGGAGAGGAAAATTAGATCAGCATTCAAAATATTGGAAAAATAAAAAGGGAAGGCATCCTGAAAACAAATAATGAACACAAGAGATATATTTGGTAAGTAGGTGAAATTGTGACTAGAAAGGATTTTAAAACATGCATTAAAAATGTTCAATTACTGTGCTCTATGCATGTCCATGTCAAATAAAAATGATAAGAATTAATGAAGAAATGTCAAGTCAAAAATATAAAAGAATTAAGTGGCTGCTCTAAAGTAAGATATTAAAGTTAATAAAGTCATAGCCAAAATTAATGCCATAGAGGAAGTAGAAAGAAGAATGGTAAAAATCACCTAAACCCAATAGAGACAGTATTGTAACTCTAACAAGAAAAATAATAGGCTTTCTACATAAAAAGCTAAGATATAAACTTGAAGCAAAGGAAAACAATACAAGCTTATAAAGTATCTATCTGTAAATGTAAAAATAGTTCATATAGTGAAATATATTTAAATAATAAGTTTTAAATAAATAATTAAATTTAAAATAGTAAAATATTTTTAAATTAGTTATGAAACTGAATGAAATTTACATACCCATCCTAACACATCTATTAGAAAAACAGTCTCAGGCCGCCTGGGTGCCTCAGTCAGTTAAGTGTCCAACTCTTGATTTCCACTCAGGTCAAGATCTCATGGCTAAGATTGAGCCCCATGTTGGGCTCCTCCCTGGGCATGAAACCTGCCTGAAATTCTCTCTCACTCTTCCCCTTTACTAGCACACAATTATTTTTTATAGTTTTTAAAAAGCACATCTATACACACACCCCTCATAAATGTTGAAGTACAAAATCCAGTTCCTTCATAAAACAAACTTCACACAAGAACAAAATAAAAATTGAAATGCAGAATATATTGAACATAATTGTGAAATTACTGTATAGCAGCTAATATGGAACAAATTATGTGATATATATACAGACATAAATATTCTTATTGATGACAGAACAAAACTCAATGAAATAAGATTCTTATTTTATTTTATTTTATTTTTAATGTTTATTTATTTTTGAGAGAAAGAAAAAGACAGAGACACACAGGGTGGGATCAGGGAAGGACAGAGAGAGACACACATACAGAATTTAAAACAGGCTCCAGGCTCCAAGCTCCGAGCTGTCAGCACAGAGCCTAATATGGAGCTTAGAACCCAGAAACCATGAGATCACAATGAGCTGAAGTTGAATGCTTAACCAGCTGAGCCACCAAGGCACCTCTCTTTTTTTGTAAACATTTTAAAATTAGATGTGGGGTGCTTGGGTGGCTGGGTTGGTTGAAAATCTGACTTGATTTGGGCTCAGGTAGTGATCCCAAGGTTCTGGGATCAAGCCCCCAAGTTGGGCTGTATGCTGAACATGGAGCCTGCATGGGGTTCTCTCTCATCCTCTGCCCCTCTCCCCTGCTCTGTCTCTCTCCCTCTCTCTGGAAATGAACTACATGCAAAAGTACACACAAACATCAAACCAATGTAAGAGTAAAAAAAAAAAAAGGTAAAATGAGAAATTGATAAATGACAAAAAAGAAAAATGATGACAGAAACTAAATATAATAAATTACATTTGTAAATAAAACAACAAACAAATCTGATTAGCTAATAAAGTCTAGAATACAAGGGAAGAAGCAAAATTAAAATATGAAAAGCAGAAAAAAGGGATGGTCAATGAAAAGTTGACTAAATCCCTCTTGTCTATGGAAATAAATATGCCCAATTAGAAAAAGGATGATTTTAAAGAAATGCAACTAACTTAAATATGACACCAGAAAAATGTATAATCTAAATAGAACTTTTACCACAGCATAAAGTTATAGATAAAATGAATGAAAAGAGCTAATAAATTTCTGAAAAAACTCTAAACAGAATAACAAAACTAGAAGCCGATGTACCATGTTCATTTTAAAAAGTTTATTTATCTGTTTGTTTATTTATTTATTTAGAGAATTGGGGAGGAACAGAGAGAGAAGAAAGAGAGAATCCTAAGCAGGCTCTGTGCTGTCATTGCAGAGACCCATGTGAAGCTGGAACTCATGAATCAGACTTGATATCAAGACTTGGATGTTTAACCGACCAGGCCACCCCAGCGTCTCTATGTTCATTTTTAATTGTTACACAAAGGATTCCCAAAAATTACTAAAAGTCCTCCAAACTTAAGTTTGAAAAAACCCTTCATTTTCTCACAGCGAGGTATATAGGTCAGAATTTCGGCATGACACATTTTGTTTCCATGCTCAAGATAACCCAAGACTGAAATCAACCTATCAGCCAGGCTGAGGGCTCATCCTGGGTTCTAGGAAAGAATTCCCTTCCAGGTTCATTCTTATATCGGCAAAATTCAGTTCCTTCCGATTGTAGGACTGAGGTATCCATTCCCGTGCTAGCTGTCAGCAGGAAGTGGTCTCCGTACCCCAGGCTTCCACATCCCTTCCCAAAGCCTTCCTTCCCCCATCCTATTTCCAATCCAGCAACCGTGGGGGTGAATCTTTACTGTGGTTAAAATCCTTGACTGTCTCTCTATCTGACTTCCAGATTCAGAATTAAAGAGGCCATGTGGTTAGGACAGACCCAGTAAAATAATCTTCAGGTAAAATGATTTGGGACCATAATTGTCATGAAAAACCTCTTCACAACTTTATTTAGTTGAATCTCCAGGAGAAGGTATGTGTAACCTGTGTCAGGAATCTTGAGCTTCTTAGATAACTGCTCACAATGCCCACCAGATGTCAAAACACATCCTAAAGTTACAGTGTTTTTTATTTTTTAAGTTTATTTATTTTGAGAGAGTGCACATGAGCAGGGGAGGGGCAGAGAGAAAGGGAGAGAGAATCCCAAGCAGAATTCTGCACTATCAGAGTGGAATTCGACACCGGGCTCACACCCACGAACTGTGAAATTATGGCTTGAGTGGAAATCAAGGGTCGGATGCTCAACCGACTGAGTTACCCAGGTGCCCCTAAAGTTAAAGTGTTTTAAAAATATTTTATTGGTCATAGAAAAGATGCTAAATCAGTGTAAAAATTGAGTCTAAAAGTAAGCTATATGACATATATGAGAAATGTATGGAAAACATAGTATTGATGGCACTACCTGTCCGTATAAGACTCTTATCTTTTGCTAGATACTAAATAAATAGCAAATTGATTAAAATCAGACATACGAATAGTAAATATATAATATTTAATAGCAGAAAAACAAAAATAACTAAACAGTCTTGTGTATTGAACACTCTACCAACATCAACACCTCAGAAAGGTTAAAAATATTTTTTAATTAAGAAAAACACATTGATACAAGAGTGAAAATATTGGCAATGTATGTAATATCACTGCCACAAAAATGAAGAAACATCCAAGAAATCAACCAAAAAAAGGGAAACCAGATAAGTCATTCAATAGCAAAATAGGCAATGTATTCAAGTTTCAACTTAGAATAGAAATAAGTTCAGCTTCACTAGTAATCAGGTAAATGTAAATGTAAAGAATAGTGAAAAGTTTTCAGTTATTCAGATTGCTAGAGTTTGGCAACGCTCTGGAGAATTCAATATTCTCATATACTCCCACAGGAGAGACCATTTAAATAAGTATGGAGAAAACAAAATTTCAACATATATTACCATCTATAAAATGGTGCAGCTTCCACCTAGTAATCTTACAAAAATATTTCACAGGATTACATATACAGAGATGATCATTTCTGCTTTACTTTATAATTATAATAGTGACAAGAAAAATTTAGTCACCAAGAAATGTTAAATGAATCATCTTATTTCTATATGCTGAAATACTAAGAAGAAGGAATAAAGGTATGTGTATATATAGACATGAAGTTGTGTTGATCCATCTGGTTAACTACAAAAAGGAGCAGAAAACTTTTAGAAGATGGTCTAGTGTGTATGTCTTGGTAAGGATTCAAGGCAGCCATTTCTACAGAAGTGCAGAAGTGGAAAAAGTAAAAACTTACACTTTGATCTTTTGTTCACTCTTTGTTTATTCTTCTATTTTTAAAAAAGGATAAAAGAGGAAAATATAATTCAACATTCGTGTGCAAACTAGTATAGAGTAGAAGTTTGCAAAATTTGGGAAAAGAGTCTTATTGTGAAACCTAGTAAAGAGATCATAATCAAATTCTGACTACAGCTTGAAGGAACAAATTACACCTGAAGGAACAATTTACATGTGTAGGGAAGCTCATGCTAGATGTTCTAGAAAAAGGAAATGACTATAATGTTGAATCTGTGCCACTCATTTTATATCTTATCAGCATAACTTTATATGATTTCCCTGCTCCAAAAACACTTTTGTGTTTTCTAGAACTTAAAAATTTGATGTGTTTTAAGGCAATCTATGACTTCTGTGAAATATATTTTTACAAAATAAACTGATTAATAACAACTTCTGGGATTTCTATCCAACATTACAATTCCTCTATTACTTCTTAATTTGGTGGGTTTTTTTTTTAATTTGGTGGGTTTGTATATTATTTATTTAAGCTTGTTATACACAGTTGAGGTTAACTAATGAGACTTGAACAATTAATTTGTTGAATTAAAGGAGGAATTTTGCTGTTATTTAAAATCTTTTCAATTCTGCTTCAAAATACTATTAGAAAGTTTTACCATATAAGAGGTCAATTGTAACCAAATTTTGATTCAACACTTGAAGTCAAATATGCATTTTAGTTAAAATGTATTTTGAAATTTGGACTGATTGAATTTTAGATCAATGAAACAGAAAGAAGCTACATTTTGCAGGAAAAGCAAACATAGAATACAAGAATATATGCTTATTTACCCTTAAAAATCCATTAAATTTTCACATGCTTAATTCTTTTACTTTCAATGACCTGATAAAGACATTTTTCTATTGATATGCTATGAACATTTCTCTGTAAAATATTGAGATCCATACCTATGTGGATCATCAGAAAAGAAACAAAGAACACACAAAATAAAAATCAATATAAATCACATAACACTGTAGACTAAATGTATTTTAGCCATCGATACTTATGTTGGAAGAATAGTCTCTTTACGACCTATTCCATGACTATGGAAAATTCTGCGGAGTAAATTAGTTTTCTATGACTGATAAAAATTTATGCACTTTTTGAACTTTTAGGATTATATATATGGAAACTTCCTTCATCTATTTAAAAACCTACTAAACTTATCAACCTCTTTTAAATAATCCTGAAAAAACATGTTTAAAATCATTACATTACAAGACATGCTTTCAAGAAACCTATAAAATGGTGTTATTTCAAATGTTATATATTGGTTTTCTAGTCTTTGTATCTTTGTGTCAGACTGTGCTAACATTAAAAGTACATTTTAATGAGTAAATATAACAGTAATAATAATAGTATAATGCCTTAAAGCTTTGTAAAATACACTGTCCATATGTAAGGAAATAACATATGCTAGTTTATTTTTTTCATGAAAACTAATAAATCTATGTTCATAATGGCTAAGAGTCATTATGGTAACAAAGGTTACTTCACTAGAGGAGGTAGTGAAATTAGCTCTTTTTTTTTTAATATAAAAATCCTGTAGCTCAATATTGGCACCATATTTCTTATTACTTGAATTAATTGTGAAGAATATATAGGGGAAGAGGAGGAAAAATATGATAAAAATAGAGGAGGCAAACCATAAGAGACTCTTAAACACAGAGAAGAAACTGAGGGTTGCTGGAAGGGAATTGGGAGAGGGGATGGGCTAAATGCATGATGGCACTTCTTGGGAATGAGCCTTGGGTGTTATATGTAAGTGATAAATCACTAAATCCTATTCCTGAAACCATTAGTACACTATATGTTAACTAAATTGGATTTAAATAAAAAAATAAAGAATTACGAATTATTAAGAATTGTGTCAAAATTCACAAATGTCTTTTTTTCTGAATAAGTGTTTTTATTTCCATGATCTATTTCTTCAATGAATTTATTATGGATCTCTATTATCATTCTGAACTTCCCCACATAGAATTTATAAGCATCTATCATAAGATACATTACTCAGAATTTAATACAATACGATAGGCAAGATCTGATGAAGTAATTCTTCAATTTTCTTTGTGTTTCTACAGAGTAAGTGAGAGATTTTAATAAAAGTTATGTGCCATCACCAGGGCACCTGAGTGGCTCCATGGGTTGAGTGACAGACTCTTGATTGCAGCTCAGGTCATGACCTTATAGTTCACAGGTTCAAGCCCCACATCGGGCTCTGCACTGAGCATGCTTGGGATTCTTTATCTCCTTCTTTCTCTAGCCTTTTCCCACTCTCATTCTCTCTCAAAATACATACAATAAATACTTTTTAAAAATTATGTGCAATTGCTTTGAAATAAATCAGAATATCAGGTACTCTATACTAATACATCCTCTAGCTTGGTGGTTGTTCAGTCCACTGTCAGAAAGGGGACGCCTCTGTTACCTTAAATCTTGCTCAATATCTGACTTTGGATGCTACCTTAATAAATCTTTGTTTTTAAAAGAGGGAAAGCATTCATTAGCAGACATGGACATTTTACAATAGGAGGGAATCAATATAGGATACATGTAGCCAAGAATATTTGATAAGAACAGAAAGCCTCATTATTTTTATCCAATAAAATGTTCCCATGTTTATCTGTTCTAAATCAAACCAGTGACTTATCACTAATAGGAGCAACGGCTCTGCAAGGTAAATGTCACCGCTCATCGTTTGTTAAGTATTCAGTGCAAAATCCAGAATGTGATAAGTGGAATAGAGTTAAAAATTATGAAGCCAGGGTTCTGAGCCTGGGGTCCAGGGACTCCCCCAAGGTGTTCAAGGCTAGAATTTGGGTGGCTCTTATACCCCAAAGAGAAAAAAAATACAATTTTATTTCCATTTATCTCTTTTTTCTTTAGTATTAATTTATTTTTACAGCTTTATTGAGCTTTATTGAGATGTAATTGATATACAAAGAACTGAACGCATTTACTGTGCACAAATTGACGGGCTTGGACACTTGATGAGCAAATACCCCTGATACCAACCCCATAATCAAATCCACAGTTTTCTTGTGTCTGCTTGTATTTTCTGATTTTATTTTTTAGGGGGTGGGGTAAGACTACTTAATATGAGTTTTAATCTATTAATAAATTTTGAAGGGCATAATACTGATTGTTTATCACAGGCACTATGTTCTTTAGAGATCTCTAGAACTTGCTTCACGTAGCATAACTGAAACTTTATATCCATTGAACAGTAATACTCCATTCTGCCTGGACCCCAGCCCTTGGTAACCACCATTCTCTCTGCTTCTATGATGTCTCATGTAAATGGAATCATGCAGTATCTGCCTTTTCTACTTAGCATTATGAAATGAAAAATGAAATTGGTCACCATCTATCTTACATTAACCAAAATGGATTAGAGACTTAAATGTAAGACCTAAAATCATAAAGGTACTAGAGGAAAACATAGGGAAAAAGTTTCTTGACATTGATCTTGGCCATGACTTCATGGATATGAACCAAATCACTGACAACAAAGCAAAAAATGATAAGGGAGACTACAGGTAACTGAAAAGTTTCTGCAAAATCAGGGGGAAAGTCAACAATGAAAAAGCAACCTGTGGGGTGCCTGGGTGGCTCAGTTGGTTAAGTGTAAGAGCATCTGACTTTGGCTAAGGTCATGCTCTCACAGCTTCTGAGTTCGAGGCTCATGTAGGGCTCTGTGCTGACAGCTCAGAGCCTGGAGCCTGCTTCAGTTCTGAGTCTCCCTCTCTTTTTGCACCTCCCCTGCTCACACTGTCTCTCTGTCTCAAAAATAAATAAACATCTAAAATTTTTTTAAATGTGAAATGAGAAAATATTTGCACTTATATATATCCTACGAATGTTTAATTTCTAAAATATATAAGGAACTCCAACCACTCAACTAAAAAAAAAAAAAAATCTCTAGTAATCTAATTTAAAATGGGCAAAGGACTTGAATAGGTGTTTCTCCAAAGAAGACATACAAATGGCACTAGGTACATAAGGTCAACCTTATTAATTGCCTGAGCCTTGCAATTCAATGCTATAATGAGACATTGCCTTACATGTGCTAGGGTGGCTATTCATAAATAAGCAAACAAAAAGGTACATGTTGGCTAAGGTGTAGAGAGATTGGACCCTTTGTACGTATTAATGAGGGTGCTAACTAGTGCTACAGCTAAGGAAAAAAAGTATGGAGAGTCCCAAAAAATTAAAAATAAATCTTTCATATACTCTAGGCATCCCACTCTGGGTATATATCCAAAAGAATTAAATTCAGGATCTCAAAGAAAAATTTATGCCCCCATGTTACAACATTATTCACAGTAGCCAAAATATGTAAACAACCAAGCGTTCATCAAGAGATAAATGGATAAAGAAAATGTGGTATCCATTTATTTCCAACAGAAATGTAGCATCTACTTCTGCCTTGAATATAAGTAGCTAATCAAAATGATAACGGTAGTAACTATGAATTATCACCAATGGAATCACACAATTTTATATCATATAAGATTTATTAATATAGCCAAAATTTCATGGATGCATATCAAACCTTTCAAAGTGTAGTAGTATTTTGTTTTTACCATAATAATAAAGAAGAGAACATATATAGATATATATCACAATTCATAAGCACATAAGGTTTAAGAATCTCCACCATGTGAAATATTGAATACCTAGTTTATGGTCAATAAAATTAGAGCTGTGGTCTACATATTATTCAAGAATTAAAAGCTCATGATTTCCAAAATACCTACTATGACTCTAATTTTTTTCTCCAAACTCCAAACTTTTCAGGAGACAACACAGAGACTGTGTGTGTGTGTTTATCTACTCTCAGCTTTTTCTAATGTATTATTTTGAAATTAGACATGTTTAGAGTAATTTTAGGTTCACAGCAATATCAAGCAGAAAATACACAGCCATCCGGCATATCTCCTGTTATGCATGTCCCACACATGCATAATAGTTCTCTCTGTCAATATCCCCCAACAAAGTGTGACAATCTATGAACCCAAATTGAAATAGCATTGTTACCCAAAGTCCATAGTTTACTTAGGATTCGCTCTTAGAGTTGTACACTCCATGGGTTTTAATAAATTTGTAATAATAGGTATCCTAATAGAGTATCATGCAAAAGAGTTTCACTGCCCTAAAAACCCTCTAAGCTCTGCTAGTTTCTCTCTCCCTGTCCTGTAAACCGTGGCTACCACTGACATTTTATTGTCTTCATGGTTTTGCCTTTGTTAGAATGTCATATAATTGGAATCAGATACTAAGTAGCCTTTCAGACTGGCTTCCCTCAATTAGTAATGTGTATTTAAGATTCCTCTGTCTTGGGACATCTGGGTGACTCAGTGGGTTAAGCATCTGACTCGGACTCAGGTCAGGATCCCAGAGCTTCGAGGTTTGAGCCCCACATCAGGTTCTGTGCTGACAGCTCAGACACTGGTGCCTACTTTGGATTCTGTGTCTCTGCCTCTCTCTGCACCTTTCCCCACCCCTCTCAAAAATAAATAAAACTTAAAAAAAAGATTCCTCTGTCTTATTATGTCTTGATAACTCATTTCTTTTTAGCTGAATAATATCTCATTGTCTGGATATTCTATAGTTTATTCTATTCACTTACTGAAGGATTTCTTGGTTTCTTCCAAGTTTACATAATGATAAATAAAACCAGTATAAATACCTTGTACAGGTCTTTGTGTAGAAACAAGGTTTCTACTCATTTTGGCAAACACCAAAAGATCTTATGCTTTAGTGTAGTTTTAAAAGAAACTGACAAGTTTTAACAAATTAGTCAATTTTTGCATTTCCCTGGGCAAGAAACGAGAGATCTTTTGTTTCATATTTTCAGCAGCATTTGGTGCTGTCAGTGCTTTGGAATTTTGTCATACTAAGAGGTAAGTATAGGTGTCTTCTTGGTTTTTTTTTTAAGTTTATTTATTTATCAGAGGTAGAGACAGCACCAGTGGGGGAGGGTCAGAGAGAGAGGAAGACACAGAATCTGAAGGAGGCTCCAGGCTCTGAGCTGTCAGCACAGAGCATGACTCCGGGATCAAACTCACAGGCCATGATATCATGATCTGAGCCAAAGTCACATGCTTAACCTACTGAGCCACCCAGGAGCCCCAAGGGTTTCTCCTTGTTTTAACGTGCAATTCTCCAGTGACTTACACTGCGGAACATTTTTTCCTATGCTTATTTGCCATTCGTATGTCTTTTTTAGTAAAGTGTTTTTTCAATTTTTTTGCCAGGTTTTTAGCTGAGATTGTTTTCTTGTTGTTGCATTTGAACAAGTTTTTTTTTTTCCTTTTGTATTTTTTGGTAACAGTCTTTTGTCAGATATGTAGTTTGCAAACATTTTTTCTCCTAGTTTACGGCTTGTTTTCTCATTCTCTTGAGAGTGATTTTAACTTTCACTAAGTCCACTTATCAATTCTTTCATGGCTTCTGCCTTTGGTGTTTTATCTAAGAAGTCATTGCCAAGTCTAAATTCATCTAGATTTTTTTCCTATGTTATCTTCTATGAGTTTTGGAGTTTCCTGTTTCACATTTAGATTTTTCATCCATTTTAGTTAATTTTTCTGATACTCTCTTCCTTTTTGAATACAGGCAATACACATTTTTCTTTCCATCAAGCACATTTATCTGCTTGTTTTCTACAATCCATAAATGTTCAACTTAATAAATGAAAATGTGCCATTGTTGTGAATCTTTGTTTCTATACTTTGTTTTCAGGTTCCCCCACTATTAAAATACACCTCCACTGGGATAGGGGATGTGAGTGGATGGTAAGAGTCTGAGTTCAAATCTATGGGTTTCTGCGAGTTTTTTAAAAATATCCAGGAAAGACTGTCCCATTTAAACATGAAATTTATTATGTAAATGTGAACAAACCTAACTGTTCAGAATTAACTTCTTTCCTTTCCATCAAGCTTTTTAATGGCAAGACAAAGAAGATATCAGTGCTTCTAGAATACTGTCAGATGTGACAATTTAAAGGAATGTGGCCTGGAAATAGATGTATTGAATATTTTCCTTGCTAAATTAGGTTGAAGTGGCAGAAATTCATTGATGATAAGATTAGTTTGGGTTTTAGAAATGATGCTAATTTATCATGATTATTCTTCTCCTTATCATATATTCTTCTCCTTAGCATGTTACACACACACACACACACACACACACACACACACACACACACCACATGTGTGTGTACATAAAACAAGAGTATTGGGGCCCCAGAGCAGCTCAGTCAGCTAAGCGTCTGACTTTGGCTCCAGGTCATTATCTCATGGTTCTTGAGTTTGAGCCCCACATTGAGCTCTGTGCTGACAGCTCAGCCTGGAACCTGCTTTAGATTCTGTCTCTTTCTCTCTCTGTCTGCTCCACCCCTGCTTGCTCTCTGTCTCTCCCTATCTTTCAAAAATGAATAAACATTTTTTAAAAAAGTTTAAAACAAGAATCTTTCTCCACGCCTATCATTAGATTAGACTATATTGCTCCAGACTCCTTAATTTTTGCTGTTTTATTTATTTGTATATTGTATTTGAATCTACAGAATTTCTTAATTTTCTTGTTGATGTGTATATGTCCTTTCCTATTTTTCTTGTTTCTTTTCAGTAATTTCTTTTTTTATATATAGTTTATTTATTTTAGGAACAGATAGAGACAGAGATGAGTAGGGGAGGGGCAGAGAGAGAGGGAGACACAGAATCCGAAACAGGCTCCAGGCTCTGAGGTGTCAGCACAGAGCCCGATGCGGGGCTTTACCCCATGAATCATGAGATCATGACCCGAGCCTAAGTCAAACGCTTAACCAACTGAGCCACCCAGGTGCCCCTCTTTTCAGTAATTTCTGTTGGAGTGAGGTAAGGTATGATCTTTATTCTACCATCTTAAAATAGAAACACATGCACAATATTTCTATAATCTTGAACATCTAATCACATATCTTTATATTGTATAATTTTATTATCCAATACTATAATAGCATGCATTTAAATCAAGAGTTCATTCTCAAATATGTGATCAAACTACAATAGGATAAAATACCCCAGTAATAGACCTCTGTTTTGTAGGTCTGTCCTTGTCTCCAAAATAAGTAATAAAATCTGAGTGGAAAGGAATACTGAATCTGGTTGCTGCTCAAAATATTCTAGACCTGGTTTTCAAGACAGAAGGAAGTGTGTGCTTAACAAGGGAATCCCATTAACGTATAATAAGCCTCATATGCCAGCACTTCCCAAAGAGATAATCCTAAAGTCATACATGAGAAAAGAACGCTTCCACAGCAAGACATAAATAAATAAATAAATAAATAAATAAATAAAATAAATAATAAAAGTAAGGTTTTATTAACTTATATTAGAATAATTAAAGTAGGCAATTTACAATAAATGGGTTCTGTGGATAGTAGAATAGGAAGAAACAAATTTGAGATTCTACTGAATTTATCACCATCTGTCCACCCATTGGCAATTTCAAATTAAATGCACTTGTTTGATGAGCTGATATAAGTAGTTCTATTCCTTAGGTTAGTCTCCTAACACCTAAAAATAAGGGTTAGCTCACTAGATTAAGGCGGCATGACAAAAATTCCTTGGCATAATGTAAAGAAAAGTGGTGGAATAACATAATGGAATGACATCCAACTAGAATGGTGAGAATTTTGCGCATAAATCATTGCACAGTTTACTTGCTCATGCTCACTAGCCATATCATTTCATTTATGGGGTCCCAGAAATTTTCTCAGGGAAAACTTGAGAAATACATTGACGAGGGCAGGACCAGTACATGAAACACTTATTGGAACGGTTATGCTGTTTTTAACCAAAAATATGGTTTGGAGCTGCTGGCTTTGAAATGGACTCCCTTACTTCAGTGAAAATAATTGTAATTCCAGGGTGAAAGAGGTCAAATTTTAAGAGGCTTTCCTAGAGTTAAAATGAAAGTGATCACTGTAATAGGCAGGAGGTCCAGACTGCTAATTAGAACAGTTTGACTGCAGTGATCTTTGACATTAGCAAAGAAATGGTCAGGTTCTTGGAAGAAAATAATGACCTGTCATCAAGAGTCCTCCTTAATGAGTACTAAAACAATACACACCTAGGTATGGCAAATGGAAATCTGACTTCAGACTTGACTCCCAAAGGGAGAATCATTAGCCCTAAACAAACTCGTAGACTTGAATCCATTGGAAGTTTCAGAGTCCACTGACTGAAAGTGAGGACCAATAAATTGAGGGGGAATCTCTTCATACCTCACAAAAATGAACTCTCACCCTAAAATTGTCTAAAATTGCCGGCACCTATACATTAAGGCAGCTACTAAGAGGAGAGAGAAGCCCACAATCTTCATGGCATTTTTGGAAATAAGACCCGGGCTGATGTTTTTTTCCTGAAAATCAGAATACTTCCTTCATTAAAGTAACAGCTTCGAAATGTCAAGTGATAAATGAACTTCAATCTTATTGTGTCCCTAGTCCGTTGACAAGACAGTCTGTGGGCAGTTTCTCAGTTACCGAGTGTCCAGTTGTAGTGTATCTGGGTCTTAGAATTTGTTTTCCAGGCCCAAAACATGTGCTGCAATTTTCATCAGGATTACCTCGGACCTCCACATCAGACTGAGAAAAATGAATATCTTAGCACCACTGAGTATGCCGACACATGATATAATAGTGTGACTCATTTACTTGGACCTTCAGTGTCTCAGTAAGATTTTGTAGTTTTCCATGTATGGCTTTTGCAGAATGGTGTTAAACTTATTCTTATGTATTTCAAGGTTTGTTTTTCTTTAACAAATATATTATCATTTATTTAAATTGATTTTCCAGGTGTTTGTTGCTGTTATATATAAATGCACCTGATTTTTGTGTATTGACCCTGTACCTGCAGTAGCTTGGGTCATTAGTACAATGTTGAAGGAAGAAAATCTATGATTAGACAACTTTATCTTTCTCTGTTCCTATGGGAAAAACATTTAGTCTTAAGCCATTAAATATTCAGTCAGGAGTAATTGGGGGTGGGCAGTAGCCTAGGTTCCTTTCATTTTGAATCAATAGTAATAAGTTCGATTCTATTCCTAATTTTCTGAGGTTTCTTTTCATAAGTTTGCACTGAATTACATTTAAGTTTTTTTCGGAATCAATTAAGATATTCATATGTCCCTTCTTTATTCTTCTAATACAGTGAATTGATTGATGATACATTCAATATATAAATACCTTGATAATAAATATTAATCCAACTTTTCACTTCTGGGCTAAATTTCTCTTTGCTACGTTTTCTCTTCTTCTTTTAAATGAACAAATAAACCATCTACTTTGGTTTTGTATTGATAAGGCAACAGGTTTCTTGTAGTCTTGAATTAATAAATGTGATAAAGTATAATAAATAAGTTAGATGTTAGTACATGTATTTTTCTAAAAAGCTGTTTACTCCTCCATATTGCTAATTAATTCGATTCTTGTGTAACATGAGGTAATTAATGGTATGAAACTAGATTGATCCTTAGTCTCATTCATTCAGAAAACAAAAGGTCAAAACAAAGGTTACAAGCCTCAAACTTAGAGAAAATTAGACAACTATTGATATTTTAATTGTATTGAATAGCTCATAATCTAAATCAATGGAATACCTATAAGAAGAGAAAATTTAACAGTGTTAATTAATAAAATTTAAAAAGGCACATACACCATATATCATGTGAGATATTTTACTAGTTGTGCACATGGAAAAAATATAATAATTTTAAACCCTTTTTTTAAAAATTTGCTCTCTTTATTTCCTCATTTCACACAGAAGATCTGGCTATATAGTCACTAAATATGGGTGTGTGTTTGAAAGATATGACTTAAAATATAATACTATTGGTGTACCAGGAGATCACCTTATGGGTCACTAGGGGTACAATTAAAATATTGTCCTTTTTCATATTGAATACTATGACACAGTATTGAAATATTTCTTGATATCAGTCCAAATTATTTTAATATATGGGTATAAATGCTCATTTAATTTTATTTTTGTAGGCAAATACATAAGAAATTATACCAGAAAAAAGGTCAATCTGAAAAAATTACTTCAATGTTACCAAGACCTAACATACAAGAGAATTCTGAGATAATCTAAATGTCAATCTGAAAATTATAGCTAATGACCAATTAAGAGAGAGAGAGAAACTTCCGAGGTAAAATAAAAATAATGTCCAAAAAGCAAAATCTTTGAACGCCATTGACCTAGGTCATCACCTTCCAGAACAGGTAAATAAATCCTGAGGCTGAAGTTAATGCAGAGAGGGAAATCCATTTATAGAAATTGGATTCACTTCAACCTCATTCATAATGTAAAATATTGTGCAGTTTTGAACCCTGATGTTATGGGCTGAATTGTACCCTCTATAAAAGATGTTGAGGGACACCTGGGTGGCTCAGTTGCTTAAGCATCCAACTTCAGCTCAGGTCATGATCTCACAGTTTGTGGGTTTGAGCCCCGTGTCAGCCTCTGTGCTGACAGCTCAGAGCCTGGAGCCTGTTTCAGATTATGTGTCTCCTTCTCTCTCTGCCCCTCCCCTGCTCATGCTCTGTGTCTTTCCGTTTCTCAATGATAAATAATTTTTTTAAAAAATGTGAAGTCCTCAGCCTCAAAAGTGACCTTATTTGAAAATAAGACTTTTGCAGATGATCATGTTAAGATAAGATCACAAGGGTGAACCTAAACCATCAGTGTCATTATAAAAAAGAGACATTTGGATAGAGGACAGACACAATGGATGACACAGGGAGAACACTATTTATAAGCCAAGAAATGCCCAAGGCAAGAAGCTAAGAGAGAAGCAGGGAACAGAGTCTCCACACAGCCTTAAAAGAAACCAATCCTGATGACAGCTCTATTTCAGACTTCTGTCCTCCAGAATGGCAAGACAATGAGGGTCTAGTCTGAGCCACCCACCCCGTGGTACTTTGTTACAGGAGTCCGGAAGCTAACCTCTGAGAAGAAAAATTGTAAAGTAGTACTTTAAAATACCTTTTGGCTGCAAGTGACAGAGTATCTAAATGCTAGTGGTTTAAATCTAGTTTGCTGATTTAGGACTACAAGCTACTAATTTCTGAGCAGTAACTCACAGTAGGAATCAAAGGTCAAAATACTATTTTTAAAGTTATTTATGTATTTTGAGAAAGAAAGAGAGAGCAGAGGAGGGATAAATTGAGAAAAAGAGAGAGAGAGAGAGAGCGAGAGAGAGAGAGAGAGAGAGAGAGAGAGAGAGAGAGAATCCCAAGCAGGCTCTGCGTTGTTAGCACAGAGATGTAGAACCCAACGCTGGTCTCAATCTCACGACCTGAGTGGAAATCAAGAGTTGGACGCTTGGCTGACTGAGCCACCCAGATGACCCAAGATCAAAATACGTCTATTTGTATTCCCTCCCTATTTTAGTGTTGAGATAGTGAGACCATTGACGGTGTAGAGCTGGCCATCAGGGCAGATGGAGGGGATATTGACACAAACCATATTTATCTCTTCCATCGAGAGATTCAGTGTTTTCTCAGAAAATTTCAGTAAAATGTGTATTACGAGTCCTTGTCTATAACTCTGTCGTCTGAGCTCCCTGTGTACTAAGAAGGATGACAAAGCATACACTTAAGTAATTTAGTCTCTCACGTGAAGCCAAGCCAAAAGAGAAGTAGCTTGAGTGGAAAATTGAAATATCTAGCTCTAACGTCTGCCGAAGACGCTTCACCAGGGTGACGCCCCTGGGGACTGTTCAAGGCACCAGAGCTTTTGACATCTTCATTTGCACAGTCACTTCCAGAATCCCGTCATAAATGAAACAGACAGTGACTCTGGACCAGTGCACCCAATGCCCTGGATAAGGCAGGAAGGAGAAAGCAACCACAGGCCACTTGGTTTTTTCAAAATCCTCCTTTACTTTCACACATCCGGATGTTCCTGGGGAATTTTGTTGTGTATGGTTATTTACAAATGGCACAGGAAAGTATCTGATAAACTGGCAACAAATGGTTCTTTAGAGACTTCGTACTTGGGCAACTAACTCTGTTTTATCTGCAGGGTAAACCACAGCAAGGATTTATTAATATTCCCCATGCCATCGAAGTCCAAGTGTCATCCATAAAGATTTTTCTTACAAAATAAACTATATTGTACCAGCTATTTACTGGTAATATTAACTATATATTATCACTTCAACACAATATCTTAGATTTATATCTAACACAGGTTTTCCCCTGAACAATTCTCTAGAGTTATATTATGTTTAAAAAGATGCAGTAATATTTTTATTAATGATGAGCTCATTCTTTCACTTCTATATTAAAATAATAGCATTCCCAAATTATTATCCTAAAAAGATCTAAGTAAATACTTAAAATATACCTAATCAATAACATGTGAGGCAGGGGCACCGGGTGGCTCAGTCAGTTAAGCGTCCAACTTTGCCTCAGGTCATGATCTCACAGTGTGGGTTCTAGCTCCCTGTCGGGCTCTGTGCTGACAGCCAGAGCCTGGAGCCTGCTTCAGATTCTCTGCCCCTCCCATGCTCATGTTCCGTCTCTCTCTGGTTCTCAATAATAAATAAAACACGTTATTTTTTTAAATAACGTGATGCAACGGAATGATAATAAAACATTCACATATTTTGCAAATAGGCAAAGAGGATAAAATAAGCTGTGAGCTTCACTGTAAAAGTGAAAGACTGGGCTTTTTTTCATTTATAGAATTTTTAGATAAACTTGGATGAACGAGAAAATATGTATTGAAAATATACCCAATGTCATTAACTAACGACATGTTTCAGACAGAACAATCCGATGACTATAACCAGGTGGTTGTAATCTGCACTGAGTGACATGTTGTTGTGTCAATCAGTCATTCACAGAGCTCCTCTCACGTGTCCTGGTTGATGCTAATTAAAATACTGCGGAATGGTGTTATTTCAGAGCTGTATTTTGTTGCTAATCAGAGAATTGTAAAATAGAAGTGAGTTAACCACATAGAAGTGTTTCTGCAATTGTCACATAAAATCAATCTGTGTTGGCACCAGTCCAAGTTCAACAGGGTGGCTCCATGGCCATCTATTACTTGCTCATGACTGTGGCAAGTGGCTTCCATGTTCATACACCTGGACGTGTGCCAGGGAAAAGGGAGACTTTCCCAACTGATCAGCCCCACTTCAAACAAAGCCAGGTAGGGCCTTTCAAGCACATGTTGAAAGATACATATAGTTTTTAAGTTGATTTAATTAATTTTTTTTAAGTTTATTAGTGTATTTTGGGGCATCTGGGTGGCTCAGTTGGTCAAGCATTTGACTTTGGCTCAGGTCATAATCTTGCAGTTTTCAGTTCAAACCCCACATCGGGCTTTGTGCTGACAGCTCACAGCCTGGAGCCTACTTCAGATTCTGTGTCTGTCTCCCTCTCTCTCCACTACTCCTCTCAAAAATTAATAAATATTTTAAAAGTTTATTTATTTATTTTGAGAGAAAATGTGTGTCAGTGGGGGTAGTGAAGGGCAGAGAGAGAGGAGAGAGAATCCCAAGTACGTTCCACACTCAGTGCCAACCCCAACGGGGGGCTCAAACCCATGAACTGAGATCATGCCTGAACCAAAATCAAGAGTCAGACACTTAACCAGCTGAGCCAACCAGGAGCCCCTGAACAATTTAAACAAACTTTAAAATCAATAATACTTTGAAGCATAAAGTGTACCTTAAAAAACAAAATAAAGACAAAGAAAAATTCTGGACGAAATCATCTCTATGTGGAAACTAAAAAAGCCAAAGTCATAGAAATAGAGAGTAAAATGGTGGTTACCAGTGAGTGGGGGTTGGGATGGGACAAAGAGGAAGTGGTGGCCAAAGAATAGAAACTTCCAGTTTTAAGATGAATAAATTCTGGGGATCTACTGTCCAGCATGGTGTTTGTACTTAATAATCCCATTTTTATACACTTGAGAGTTGCTAGAAAGTAGATCTCAAATATATAATTTTGTAAGTGCTCATGGTAAAAGTATACATGACCATAGTCTAAAATACTTTATGTCAACTCTGTTTACATTGGGAAATTGTATTTAATATCTTTACTAGTCATCACATTATTTCCCCTCAGAAACTGAGATATTTAAAAAATGTTAACAATGCCTTCTTTTCTTTACAATTGAACTTGTTTTTTATATTCAACTCTCCAGCAAGTTCTTTTTTACAACTGGCCCCCAAAGGACTATAGTTCATATCTATTCCTTTTACTTCTACTTGCTTCCTCCATTGGAATTTTATTGTTTGTTTTTTCACCTATAGACTCACACATAATGAGAGATGTATTTTATTGAGTTTATGTTCAGAGTGGCAAAGAGACTACTAGAAATTCTAGAGGAATGATCATTTGCAATATGCAATGATGTACTGCTTTTGCATAATAAAGAAGGAAATTCAACTCACCCTACACTTTCCAACATAATGCATATTAAAGAAAAAATTGCTTTGTAAGTTTTCAAAAACAACTATGTAAACAAGCCACAAAATCTAGGGGAAAGGAATATTGGTCCCAAGTCAAAACCAAACCAACAATATAACGTAGAAAGCTACTTTTACATAAAATTCACTGTAAGATACTTTAAAAATATTCTGCTATCTCTAGGATTTTGTCTAATCATGTCCCCTGTGGACCTAGTGATGTATGCCACAATGTCTTCACAATGACATGTAAACAACACAAGGTTGTCACTCGTATTCTCTGCCAAGAATATTAAATAGAAATGGTACCTGGCTTTCAATGCATTGACATTTATTTTGAAAGATGTAATTTAAAATTACATAACAATTGTTTCATTTTCCTTTAACCAACCCTGATCATATTGCCTCTATTTTTTACTTACCCTAAATTATGTCTTTGATAAAATTCTATCAGAATATAAAGGCAATCTTGTACTAAAATAACTGAATCATAATAATGCTTTAGGATATTACAAGAAGCCAATAAACCAGTGGACAGTAGGTTAAGCTAGAATATTTCTCCAAAATCAAAAGAAATTTTTTAAACATCAAAAACTTCTGGCTGATTATGTATCCTACAAGGAAGGGTCTTAGTTAGAAAATGCCTCACGAAGGCCTAAGAATCCTCTAAAACAGTTCAGATTAGAGCCTTGAGTTATTCTTTCTGAAAAACACAGATATAACAAGCTGTGACTTCAGAAACATCTGAATAAAATAAAAGGTAATTCCAAAAGAATAGAAGTTATATGACACTTGAAATTTTCTGAAGTAATTATATTCAAAAACAAAATATACACTCAAGTGTTCCTAGAAATGACACATATAATCATTCTAAATGGACTGAGTGAAAAAATGCAAATTTAAAAAGCAAACCATATTTCCAGGCTCAAAAGTGATGACAGGAGACATTTTAGATTTCAGGTAGTACAGCCTTGATCATTCCATCAACCAAAGTACAAACAAAGAATCTCCTCTTTGGAACACCTGCTTAAAGAGATCGATTCAAAATCTAAATTGATTCCATTTTGATTTGGTTTCCATTTTATTCCATTTTATTTCAAACATAATGTTTGTTTTGTGGTTATTATTTCAAATTCAAGAATGTATTTCAGTTGTTCCTTCACTGTTTGGAGGTTGCTTATTTCCCACTTTATTCAACACTGATGAAGAAATCCATCTGGCGGCACCTGCCTGGTTCAATAGGTCAAGAGTCTGACTTCAATTCAAGTCAAGATCTCATGGTTCATAAGTTCAAGCCCTGCATCAGGCTCTCTGCTCTCAGGGCAGATACCTCCTCAGATCCTCTGTCTCCCTCTCTCTCTGCATTACATTTCTCTCTCTCTCTCTCTCTCTCTCTCTCTCTCTCTCTCTCTCTCTCTCTCTCAAAAATAAACACACATTTAAAAATTAATCTGAAAAGAAAAAGTTAAAATTAATGGTGATTGGTATTTTGCGAATGTAACGTTTGTATTGATAAACAGGAAGTAGATCTTCCTAAGATCCTCTTCTAAAGGGGTTTATTTTACCTTATTTCCCATCTCTGTGTAAATGTCTTCATATGAACAGTTGTTATGAGCTGAAGTGTATCCTCCCAAAGTCACTCATTGAAGTCCTAACCTCCTGTGCCTCAGGATGTCACTCACATAAGATCCTTAAAGAAGTAGTTGAAGTTAACTAAGTTCATTAGACCTAATGCAATTTGATAGATGTCTTTATAAGAAGAAATTGGGATACAGATACATACAGAGGGAAGATAATTTGAAAATATAGGGAGAAAATAGCCTTTGGGGGTGGCTCAGTTGGTTAAGCATCTAACATTTGACTTTAGCTCAGGTGATAATCTCATGTTAGTGAGTTCGAGCCCTGCCTGGGGCTCTGTGCTGACAGTGTGAGCCTGCTTGGGATTCTCTCTCCTTCTCTCTGTCCCTCCCCCAACTCTCTCAAAATAAATAAATAAACTCAAAACTTTTTTCTTTTATAAAAGAAGATGTCTTTGTATTCACCAAGGATAGAAGTCTCAAAAGAAACAAATCCATGGATGTCTTAACCTTAAGTCTCCAGCTTCTAGAACCATGAGAAAGTGAATTTATGCTGTTTAAGCCACCCACTGAGTGATATTTTGTCACGGCAACCCTACAATTAATACAACAGTGTTGCTAAATGGATGTGATAGAAATAGCTCTCTAATCATAATAGGGAATTGGTGTTATTGTTCTTATTTATTTTATTAATAGATTTGCTTATATTAAACATCCATATGTCCATGAAACACTGCAATTTGTCTTTTACTATATGAAAATTTCAATGATCTACTGAATTCTTTTAAGTTATATATTATTAAGGATTTTTAATGATAATCTGCCTGAGAAAATATTGGGCAATTCCACATATTAGGCTCCCTTCCCCTTCATGATAAGAACATCTCAAAATTATATTTGGCTTACTTGTAAATATAAATTTTGAGGATGATAGGTAAAATAATTCAAGATCTATTTCTTAAATTTTAACACTCATCTTTTTTAAAAAAAATTTTAACGTTTAATTATTTTTGAGAGAGATGTAGTGTTAAGTGAGTGGGGGAGGGACAGAGAGAGAAAGGAAGACACAGAAACCAAAGCAGGCTCCAGGCTCTGAGCTGTCAATGCAGAGCTTAATGTGGGGCTCTAACCCCCAAGCCATGAGGTCATGACCAGAACTGAAGTTGGATGCTTAACTGACTGAGTCACTCAGACACCCCATTCAAGATCTAGTTGTGATATATAATTAATTACTTGATCTATGTACACATTAAAATTAAGTTATATAAAATAATGCATCAATTTAGAAATGTCTTCTACCCTCACAGTTTATAAATTAATTGGTATTCAAACTTTTCAAATGTACCTGCACCTGACATGCTGATAGCAATGCATTACAGCCTAAATTGTAGATAACTGGCAAAATGCCAATATGGTCCTGTCACTGGAAGCTGTAGCCAAAACCATGAGGTGATGGTGGATTGTGCTGGTCAGATCTTCTTATCTTAAGTGTTATTTCTTCTTATCACATTAAAAGCTATTACAATAGGTGTAGAATTATCTACTTTTATTAATGTTACTACTTAATATCTATTATTGAGATATCTACTTAAATATATACCTAATCAAAGGCTATACTAATTTATGTAGAGATATGTAAGATGAAATATGATATATGTAGGAACACCTAACATGTAAATATATGACAACCTTGAATTCCATCAATTTTTGCTTTCTTCTTTGAAGCGTTATGATTAGGTACAGACTCATCTCTAAGAGTTGCGATAGTGTCCTATTGTTGTGTACGAGATCACTGCAAAATTACGGATTTGAACCATCTGTCCCAGTTTATAGTTCTGTATCAGAAACTTAGCAGTGTGGGGCTTAGTTCCTCTAGTAAGAATATTTCAAGGCTGAAACCAAGGTGTCAGCCAGACTGAGTTTTTATCTGCACTCCAGGGAAGAAACTCCCTTCAACAGTATTATTCTGTTCTTTGACAGAATTCATTTCCTTGAAATTGAGGTTCTTGTTTGCATGCTTACTGCCAGGTGGGGCTGCTGTCAGTTTTAGAGGCCGCCCACATTACTTGACTGGATACCAGTGTATATATTTGAGGGCCCATTACTGCACTTTCTTGCACAAACCTGTGAGGGAGGCAATGTTGTTTGTAATAGCACTAGATTTGGAGAAACAGAGGTACCTGGATATTGGATAAGAAAAATGTAGGAGGGGGCCCTTGGAGTGGCTCAGTATGTTGAGCATCCAACTTCCACTCATGTCATAATCTCATGGTTTGTGAGTTAGAGCCTCATATTGGGCTTTGTACTGACAACATGGAGCCTGTTTGGGATTCTCTGTCTCCCTCTCTCTTTGCCCTTCCCCTGTTTGGGCTGTCTCTTTCAAAAAAATTAAAAATTAAAAATAAATGTGGCAGAGAACATGCACCATTGGCAGAAGGAACAATGACACCATGACCTACAGGAATGCGGTTCAACCTGAAAGTCACACTGTTAAACAGAAAATATGAAACACAGACAGATCTATAGCATAGGACTATGTATAAGTAAAAAAAAATATTTAAATTAACTTCATGTCGGGAAGGCAATTAGCTTATAAAGAAAAATAAAACTAAACTTTACCTTATACCATAGAAAAATATGAACTTCCTAATTTTTGTCAAGCTTTGAGTATATAAGCCAATGGGGAAAATATTTTAATTTTATATTGCTAATAATTAATTTCTCTCATACACAGAGAGCCTCTACAAGCTGAAGAGAAAAATATCCAAAAGCCAATGGAAAAAGTGGGCAAAAGATATTAAGAGAGTGTTCACAGAAATAAAACTAAAAGCCTCAACATCCTGTGAAATATTTTGAACTTTGCCCATAAAAAGATAAATCAACTCTAAAATAAAGGAAAGAAAAAGAAAAAACTTATCTTTCTCTTTTTAAGATAACCTGAAAGGATCTGTTTAAAAAATCAACAGTCTTTTGAAATAAAAGCCCAGTAACCTTTTGCCCATTTCAGTCTTTCACAATTTTTTTTGGCACAAAGAATCATCTAGATAGAAGCAGAATTGGCAAATATTTTCTGTAAGGGCCCAATAGTAAGTATTTTAGTTCGAGTCACACGATCTCTGTTGCAGCTACACAATTGTGCTGTGGTAGCGTGAAAGGAGCCACAGATGACACATAAGCAATTAAGTAAGTCTGTTTGCCAATAAAACTTTATTCACAAAAAACAGGTAGCAGGTGGGATTTAGCCCCTAGGATGTTCTTTGCATTGCATACCCCTGTTCTATGACATGTTCCTAGAGCCTATTACTAAACAACATGTTAAATTTCAGCTGCATTTTGTCACTAAGCTGTTTCATAGATTATATATTTATAACACTCTTAGTGGCACCAGCCATCATATTTTGGTACATCTTTGCTCATAACACTAAAGTAACTCCAGTGATCATACTGGATGCAAAAAAGTCAATCCCTTCAACCATATAATCAGAGTCATGTTACTGTTGGAGTTACTTTACAGGAAAATAGATATTATTAGGTCCCAATTAAATGAATTTTGTGCAAGTCTTAGATAGGTTATTTAATTATGTACTTTGTTAGTTATGACTAACTCTACTCCTTTATTGTTGTTCCTTAACTTTTTGTAAAACCTTTCTTCAATACACCACCCAATATGTTAACTTCACTTAACTCTAAAATTTCCAGCTTTCAAAAGAAACTAGCCTAATGTGACTCTTCCATTTTACTAGAACACTATTACTTGTTATAGACTGAATCAAAAGTTCAAGTTTCAGAACAAATTTTTGAAACACAGATATGTTCAGACAGAATACTTTTTGAGGAAGAATAATGTTCTGGTGTCTTGGCATGGGGAGTATAGTTTAGAGAAAGTCATGCTGACATAGAATATGACAATAATAAACATTTCAGCCATTAGGTTATCCAATGAAGTAATTTTTAAGTAACAAAATGGAGACTCAGAATGCTTAATCAAGAGTAGTCCTGTGTTTTGCGCTTTATTGTATTTATCATATTAACAGCTCTTTAAAGCATGTTTTAACTATTTTCTCACAATCATCCTGTGAGTTAGTCAAAGCAGTGTTATTTTCTCAGTGTTTGAGTAATCAAAATCAAAGCATTTGAGAATCATAAATCTAGGATGGAGCAGAGCTGAAATTCCAACCCATGTCTTCTGTAATACTTGACTGCTAGTATTCAGACTTGAGTCCACTATAATCCTGATCTACTTCTTTGCTGGCCTGGACATAATTTGGAAGATCTGATCCACTTATTTAAAATATTAGAAGTTCCCTGTGGGGGACCTGGGTGGCTGAGTCAGTTGAACGTCTGACTTCGGTTCAGATCATGATCTCACAGTTTGTTAGTTCGAACCACTGTCAGCGCAGAGCCCATCTTGGATCCTCTGCCCATCTCTCTCTCTCTCTCTCTCTCTCTCTCTCTCTCTCTCTCTCTGCCTCTTCCCATCTCACATACTCTCCCTCACTCAAAAATAAATAAATATTTTTAAAAATATAAAAAAGGAGTTAGAGGCCCTTCCTGTGCATTTGGAAGAAATGAAGGTGGCTCGCTGATGTCTTCAGCTTCCAAAGCAATCTCCATGAAGTTAAAGGGGTCCTGTAATTATACACCTTAATTAGGTTTATGCATGCATGATTCGGCCTCCCTGGCGGTCTCTGGTTTTTGGGGGCGATATTAAAATCTGGGCATAACAATAGCTCATTTCTGTTTAACATTAAATAATATTGTACTGTCTGAATGTTCCAGTTTATTCATCCATTCACCCACTGAAGGGACATCCTGGTTGCCCCCAAGTTTTGGCAATTATGGATAGTTTCTGTAAACATCCCTGTACATGTTTTTGTGTGGATATTAAGTTTTCAATTCATTTGACTAAATACCAAGGAGTGCAATTGCTAGATCATATGTGAAGAATATTTTCAACTTTTAAACAAACTGCCAGACTCTCTTCCAAGCTGGCTGTGCCATTTTACATTCCCATCAGCAATGAAAGGAAGCTCCTGTTGTCCCACACTCTCACCAACATTTGGTGTTGTCAGTATTAGATTCTGGTTATTCCTGTAGGCATGTAGTGGTATCTCATTGTCGATTTAGTTTGCAGTTCCTAATGACATATGATGTTGAATATCTTTTCATATGCTAATTTGTCAACTGTATATGTATCTTATTCTGGTGAGGTGTTTGTAAAAATCTTTGACCCCTTTTTAATTGGGTTGTTTGTTTTTCTTATTGTCAAGTCTTAAGTTCATTATATATTTTAGATAATAGTCCTTTCTCAAATATATCTTTTGCCAGTAATTTCTCCTGGTGTTTGGCTTATCTTCTCATCCTCTTGGGAGTGTCTTTTGTAGAACAAAAGTTTTAATGAAGTCCAGGTTTGCAGTTATTTTTTCCACAGATTGTACTTTTAGTGTTGTATATAAAAAGTTATAACTAAAAAAAAGAAAAAATAAGGTTTATGCATAGTCTCAATTAAAAGGCATAATATGGCAGAGGTTAAATAATATGTCTCATCTTTCCTAGTAACCCATAATATAGTCTGTCCCATTTCCAGCAAAAATTCCTATGATGACCTGGGAGATGAAACACATGAAGCTTGTAATAAATAGAGAGTAATCCTGACCCCGCAAATAATTTTAATAAAACTAAGGCTACAAAATATACCTTCAAAAGTCAGAAAAATGAAATGACAAATAGAACACATCTTGTTCTAAAAAGCCAAAACAAAATGCAAAGACTGATTTACTTAATGCCACAGATACTATGTAACAGAGACTTTTTCACAAGCACCATGCAATATGTATTTGTTGAATAAATGAAATGTTTTTTATTTAATATTAAATAGTAAAACATTTTGAGTCTGATCTTAAGCTTGTAAGCAAACAGTGAAAGGAAGTGAAGGAAGGAAAGAAGGAAGGAAGGAAGAAAAGGCAGAAGAAAATAAAACGTGTAGGAAACCAACGGCAATAAGAAATATAACAAAATGCCAAAAATCAAAATACCTTATAGTGGCAATGAAAGGGAGCTTTATTTCTTTTTCTTATGATTTTCTGTATTTCTTATATTTTCAACAATTATTTTACATTTATAATTTAAAAAGTTGTTTCAACTCTCAAATTCATGTGATAATATATTTTTTAATTTATATTTCAGTTAGTCAGAATACAGCGCACTATTGGTTCAGAAGTAGAATTTAGTGATCCGTCACTTACATACAACACCCAATGCTCATCACAAGTGCCCTCCTTTGTACCCATCACCCATCTAGCCCATCCCCCACCTCCCTCCCTCCAACAAGCCTGTTTTCTGTCTTTAAGAGTCCCTTGTGGTTTGCTTCCCTTGTGACGATGATGTTTCTCTAATTAAAAGCTAACTCTGTGCTGTAAGGAGAATAATAAATAACTCAAGAGCTGGGCCAATAATACAACTAGATAAAAATGGCAAGCCCTGGTTTTCTTCTTAGGGATTTCTAACCGATCCTGAGATCCTGGAGATCTGGTTGACTCATCTGGCTCCTTAGCCTGATGAGGCTGAGTGTAAGCGACAGCATCCCGGTGACTAGACTGTACTCCACCCAGTTCCGTATAACCCAGTTCTGAATGTAATTTCTTCTTTTATTAATTTATTTTTTAAGAGAGAGAAAGAGGGAGAAAGAGGTAGGGAGTTGAGTGAGGCAGGGGCAGAAAGAAAGGGAGACACAGAATCCAAAGTAGACCCCAGGCTCTGAGCTGTCAGCACAGAGCCCAGTGCAGGTCTTGAACCCACAAACTGTGAGATCATGACCTGAGATGAAGTCAGATGCCTAACCAACAGAGCCATCCAGGCACCTCTATAATTTCTTTGAAGAAAAGTTTTGATTTCAAAAAAAGAAAAAAAGAAAGTTTACTATTCTTGTCATCTAAATATTTGGCATGTCCAGTGCCAAATAGATTTAGCCCCTGTGTCCGTGACTCTGCCATTTTTTAATTTCATTCTGTTGGCTCGTTTCCCATAAATGTAAAGAAACACAATAGCAGCTTGCATGTTTTATTGACTTTACAACCTTGAAGGTGTAAATCTGGGCAAAATTAAAGCTTTATTAACAAATTGTCACTTTCACAGCAGATAATTCTAAGTTACAGGATTTCACGGGGCAAGGAAAGCATCCCTTTCCAATAATATGGAGTGGTTAAAGTGTTATATATTTAACCCACTGAGTTTTAATTTTCTAAGAGTATACATTTAGGAATTTCATTTGTTTACATATGTAATATTTTAGAAGATTTTTTTAATTAGCATCCAGCTATATATGCTCAATGAAGGAAAAAGGAGCAAATGATGCCTTTCATCTTAATGCAACAAGGCAAGGAGCAGATAAGACGAACATTTTTTTAAAAGATAGAGTTACATAAATAAAGGTTGTATCAAAAGTGTAACTTCAAAGGTCTGAGTCAACTATTCATTTCTGATTTTGATAGATTATAAGACACTAGTGATCTAAATAAACAAAGCCTTCTCTAATTCCATCTTTTTTTTCCTACCTTAACCAGATGCCTGTCTGACTCGGAGCAGACATGTCTTGGTTCCCAGGTAACATGACTCATTGATGTTCTGCACCTACATTTGAATGTGACTGGATGGAAAAGTGCTAAAATCAGTAAGATTTGGAAAGACTGACCGGGGTTGGAGCGTAAGCTTTCTTTTCACGGAAACGGAATACTTCCTAAAGAGGTTGAAATCCACTCTGATGGTCACACATAGTTTAAGATAGCAAAACTGTTGTTTTTAATAGTTCTCTCTATGCTACAAATTTGGAAAATTACATCAGCATTATAGAATTTTATCCTGAACAGCTGTCTCAGTATCCCAAATCACAGTTGGTCCTATTAGGAGAGAGTCTGAAGCTCACTCCATGATGTAAATGAGATTTGATTTGAAACGGTCTGGAAGGCAACGTTTTGAAAATGTGAACTCAATATATTTATTTCTATTCATTGTGAGCCAGGTACCTGGGCAGCCATTCCACATTGTACGCCAGGGAAGAAGTAGAGAAAATGCCTCTTTGCAGATGTGGAAGACACAACATGCCAAAGCAGAAGAGAACATGGTACCAGGGAGGTGATCACAGTGGCGGTACAAAAACAGGCATGCCAACAAAGCTCTTCAAGCTGTGGACTGAGATGGCCTCAGTGATTAGGTTGAGAGAAAAATAAAAACTTGAGGAGATGAGAGCCTGAGAGTCCTCTTTTCCCTTTTCCCCATCTCTCGCTTGCCTATGTACTGTGTTGTTTTCTGGCCACCCAAAACTGCATAGGAAGTCCAAGTGGCCAGTAACTTGGCCTAATTTAATGGAAGATGCTCCTGATTTGGATTTCTAGTAATTTTCCTAGGGTTCCATGTGAATAGGAAGACATCGAGGAGCTTCCCTCCCCCACACCCTTTGAAAGGAACCTCAATTTGCTGATAATGTTGACTGCCCAGCTTACAGGGAGCTCCCCATGGCTGCCTGTGAGTGATGATAGCTAGGGCTCAAGACCCGACGTTAGAAACTTGCCCAAGTCCAGGAATACCTAGCCCTCCAGCGGCAAGCCACAGCAGGGAAAAGGAAATCCAAAATGGAGCCATCTGAATGAGACTGAGTAAATTAGTGGGACAGACTGGGTTTACTAAACTAGATATTTTTCTGCTCCACATCTAGCAGAGTGGGGACATGAGATGGCAGAGAGATAATTAATCAGATATTGACAGTGACATCCCTTTTATATGTGAGTATAGTGTGTATATTGGTCATTACACAACAATTGCTTTTATTTTTTATTTTTTTAATGTTTATTTATTTTTGAGAGAGAGAGAGAAAGAGAGAGAGAGAGAACAAGCAGGGCAGGGAGGCGGGAGAGGAAGACACAGAATCTGAAGCAGGGTCCAGGCTCTAAGCTGTCAGCACGGAGCTTGATGTGGGGCTAGAACCCACTCACCATAAGATCATGACCTAAGCTGAAGTTGGCCACCTAACCAACTGAGACACCCAAGCACTCCTACAATTACTTTTAAAGGGAATGCTGTTCTTTAATTTTCCTGGGGATAAAATTATAAATTCTAGACTATCTGTGTGGCATTTGAGGATGTGATATAGTTAATGGAGATGAGACATATTCAAATAATTTTAATTACAAGAAGAAAATAAAACATGTGGATGAGAACTTTAATCTCTAATACTTTGTCTGACAAACCTGTGTTGTGAATCACCTCAAAGAGCTTACAAAACCACTAGCATTTTCACTACAGAAAAAGGTCAGTCCTTTGAGATATTTAAAAATAAGATTGAAAGAATAAGTTCTTTGTTGTGTATTAATGTTCTTGGACTGTATTTTCTTTTAACCAGTCTCTAGAAGAACATAATGGGATAATTATTTTGTCAGAAAAAGGATGTGATTATTTGCTTAAAAAACAAAAAGACTGAAAGGGAAAAACATTCAAGAGATAGTTTTTGTTCTTTTATGAAGATAAACACTGTGCTTTTCTGTATTCATGTAAAGTATAATTCCATGCCTATTGTGGATACAGGAGTGAATTATTTCTAGGCTTTCAGTTTTGTAAAAGATTTAAGTAACTTTAAAAAAATAATTATGACTATATTAGGATCCCAGAATCTGGATGCTGACCTTACATGTGTTATCTTTTGTGAAAACTTTTTCAATTCGTTAACCAAATAATTTTGTCCCTTCTAGAATACTTTATAGCTAACAGTTCATGCTGATAAGTTGTCAGTAGTAGTATTATTGAAAGGCACATAAAATAATAATTAAAGCACATAAGGACATGTCCCTACTTTCAGTGTGTGTGTGTGTGTGTGGGGGGGTGTGTGTGTGTGTGTTTGCATGCATGTTGTGGAGATTTTGCAGCCAAAAATGAATGTCTACTGGAAAATAACATAAATTTCTATTTCTTCACTCCCCATAGCCTTGACCTTCCTAAACTCTTGCATGATACCTGAAGATTGAATGCTCAAAAGTATAATATATTTTGCCACAAGTATGGCAGTATACAAAAGAGAAAGAAAAATCAGGAAATTGAGCCATGATCCATTAAGCTATGTCTATTTGTAAAGAAAGAATTTGTCAGTGTAACTTAACAAAGTTTAGCATTTTGGATTAAAAGAGTAGTTTTATAAATAAAGATGTGTGCAGAGGCACATTGATAAGGATTACAAATGATAAAATGCTACATCTGTATATCACCCCAATTTCTCTCTGGTTTTAAGTATTTTGTTGGCATTTGTCATATTTGTTTCCTTTCATATTTGTTAGAAATAAATTGGAAGAGGCCCAAAAGCCACCACAAATGAATGAAGGCAGAGTGGATGAAGATGAAAAGAAATGTTTTATTGTTCTGAAGCGTTTGTAACAAACTCTTCAACTCTTATGTCCAAGAGGAAGCTGATTTTACATTGACTGGTACATTTTCAAACTCAAAGCCTGAAAAGAAACAAACACATTTTTGTAATTCTAAATTTCAGGTTTTGTTTCATTGTTTGATACCAGCTTTAAATATAAAGGTAGCAGGCAGTGATAGTATGAAAAGAAAACAAAAATTAGCCTAAAATGGTATTGGATTTCAAATCTAACATTGACTATTACTAGCTACTGAACCGTGAGACAAGTCCTTGATATAATCTACACTTTGATTTTCTCATTATTAATGGGAGCAATAATGTCCCTATTTCTAGATAGAATTGAGTACTAATGGTAATCATGGAGCTAAAGTGCATGGACAACATTCTCAAATACACAAGATACAAATACACAGATTTTTATTCCTCATTAATCTCTACCCAGAATAGAGTGATTGCTGCCTTTTCTCTGCATCAGGAATCCTGGAAAGTTTAAAAATCATTCAGATGCCTGGAGCCAAAATGTGATCATGTGATACACTGATTCAGATGGTTTTGGCTTAGCCTGAGTCTCACACACACACACACACACACGCACACGCACGCGCACACACACACTACTAAAGTATATTACAGGGAACACACGTAGGTATCCAGCATCCACAGCTAGAGAGAGGACATTACCAGCACCACTTGTGCACCTTTCCAAGCACACCCCCCGAGGACAACCACTCAATAGATGTTTAACAACAGATATTAGTCCTGCCTGTTTTCTGTGTGTGGAAATCACCACTCAGCATTCTGTTTGTGAGTCATCCATATGGTTATGCATAGATGTAGATAATTGTATCTAATTATACGAATGGTATCTGATCTCATTGCAGAATAGTAATCCATTCCTTAAATATATCACCACTACTGTATCCATTCTTCTTTTGAGGGGCATGTAGGTAATTTCTAGATTGTGGCTCATAAGCATGAAGCTGCCATTACATGAAAGCACATAGCTCTTTGTAGACATAGACCTGTTAGGTATTTTCTTAGTAATGGAATTGCCAGTATGCAGTATTCGTAAGGTCAGATTTAGAAGAAATATCATTTTCCAAATTGACTGTTTCAATTTCCCTTCTTACCAGTACTCCATGAGAGGGCCACAGACTCCACACTTTTTTTCGCTAACATTTGCATTTTCTTTAGTTTTTCATTTCAGCCACTGTGGTGGGTGTAAAATGATATCACATTATAGTTTTAATTTGCATTTCTTAAGATTTATAAAACTGAGCAAGCTTTCATGGTTTATTGTTCATTTGGATGCCTTTTTTTTTTTTTACAATGTCTATTCAAGTTTGTTTGCCCTATTTTCTATTGTTTGGGCATAAGGAGCCCAAAGTGACAAGGTAGTGATCTAGGCTTTACTATATGAAGAACACCTATTATATTCTCCTCATAAACACACTCCCACACAACCCTCAGCAACTAGAACAAGAGCCAGAACCTCAGTTTTAGAGAACCAGCCACTCATATTATGCAAGTGGGTAATGGAGTGATGGTGAGCAGGTCTAATCCCCTCCCCACAACTTGGGTCCTAGAACGACTTATTGGCAACACAGTCCCACATATTAGGTGTTTGGTGTCAGCATCACAAAGAGTAGAGCTTCAGCCATTGCAGTGTTCTGGCCCCAGCGGTCCTTTTGTGGTGAGAATTAACCAAGCCTTTCCATTATTCTGTCTGCTGGGCTCTTTCCAATGGACCGTATCCACTGACACCTGCACCTCACTGATTCAGTCATATATGAGAAGATGAAATCCTTGTGCTTCTGACTTAGGCATGTGCCTGGCTGTCCAGCTACCTATGGATTTGGAAATAGGTCTAGGAAATAAAACAAGGTTGCTCATGTTTTATGTAGAAAACTAGCAAAGTAAACAGAAATTTTCAATGGGACTACCCTGAAAACTGGTCAGCCAATGGCACATGGCATGGTTCATCAAAAGTATTTTTTAGAGCATATATGTCATTTGTCTCCTCCCTTGACTACAAGCCTCATAAACAGAGACGGTCTTTATCATGTTCAATGTTATATCAAGCCAGCAAGTACTATACAGCTTGGCAAATGGTAGATCTTCAATTAAGATGTATTGAGTTATGACTAAATAAATGTATTAATTTTGTGAATAAGTATATGACTTCTCCTGCTCTAGTCTACAAAATGCTATGTTATTGAAATTATTAAATGATCAAATGTAACCTCTCCTTAAGGTAAATATCAACACTTTATGAATTGAAGACTTAGTAATGATGTGATAAATTTCCTAGTTTATACCAGATGACATTTTTCATCCCACTAGTACATTGGAGAGAGTACAGATGTGTGAGGCTGATGAAATGAAGCTGAGAGACCAGCCTTGACATTTATTTACCCAAAATTCATTTCTTCTCCCACAAATTATATTTCATGGTGCTGAATGAAAAGTGAAGTATTGAACATGTTATAATCACCAAAATGGTACCTATTATTAATAGTAAAATTTGGATGCTTTCCACATAGTCAAACAATAGAGCTTTCAAATAAGTTAATTTAGGGGCACCTGGGTGGCTCAGTCAGTTAAGCATCCAGCTTCGGTTCGGGTCATGATCTCACAGTTTGTAAGTTTGAGCCCTGCTTCGGGCTCTGTGCTGACAACTAGCTCAGAGCCTGGTGCCTGCTTCAGATTCTGTGGCTCCCTCTCTCTGACTCCCCACCCCTTCTCTCTCTCTCTCTCTCTCTCAAAAATAAATAAAACATTAAAAAATTAAAATCAGTTAATTTATACTGTAACTATGGATAGATAAGTATAGAATATTAACTTTACCTAGAAGATTAGAGATAATTCTACATTAGCAGACTTGATATCTCATGTGAGCTATATTTTATTATTTACTTATTTATTTTAAGTTTATTTACTTTGAAAGAGAGAGAGCATGTGAGAGTGGGGAGGGGAGAGAGAGAAAGGGAGAGAAGGAAAGAATCCCAACCTGGCTCCACACTGTCAGTATAGAGTCTTACATGGGTTCCAAACTAACGAATCATGAGATCATGACCTGAGCTAAAAACAAGATATGGCTTCTTAACTGACTGAGCCACTCAGATGCCCCTGTTTTATTTTTTTTATTTTAAGTTTATTTATTTATTTGAGAAAGAAAATGTGGGAAGAGCAGAGAGAGAGAGAGGAAGATAGAATCCCAAGCTGGCTCTACACTGTTTATCACGGAGCTCAGTGCTGAGCTTGAATCCACCCATGAGATCATGACCTGAGCTGAAACCAAAAGTCAATGCCTAACCAACTTAGCCACCCAGGCGGCCTTCACGTAAGCTATATTTTAAAACCACAACAGAAGTTATAAATGTGTCATCTATACTGGTGTTTATATTCAAAACTTCATATCTAAATTAGTAACAGAATTAAAGAAGAAAAAAACAATGTCATGAAAAAAATAATTTTAACATTATGCCCTACCTCCTTCCACACAAAATTTTGAAGAACTATTATGATAGATATAGTCCAATCAGGCAAATTTACTGAAATATACAAGTCACAATCCTTCTTGATCTGGTCTTTAATTTCACATCACTAGCTAAAATGCCAAATATTCTTATTCATGAATGTTTTTTTAGGCCCATCTAGAATTACCTTTTAAAAGTCTTACCACTAATGTCTATTTTCAGCTTCTTGATAAACACATGGAATTTCCAGTTCAGTGTGTGTGTGTGTGTGTGTGTGTGTGTGTGTGTGTGTGTGTGTTTGTGATTATTTTGATATCACACAAGGACCCTAATTCATCCATCTTGAATTCAAGAACAGGAAGTTCAGCAGTAGTACCAGGCAACTGGAATTTATGATGTGAAGATGGATTAGTCCTGTCTCATCTTGAAATGGCATTGAACTTTACTCACCCTTACAAACATCTCTACTTGCTCACAAATATGAACAGTCATATATTTCTTCTTTGACAACAAGGGGTAATTAAATACAGCTATAATTATAATATGAATACAGCTTCTGTTGCTTCTGAGCCAGGACATGTATCTGCAAAGAAAGACTGCTCTCAAAGGCTTTCAGAATTTCAGAGGGTGCCTAACCCAGTAGATATTTTTACTCCTTTCTCGTCTTTTATTGATCATTGCTTGTTCCTAAATAATATGCTTTTATTATAATTTTCACTTATCTATGAATGGACAATAAGTGATTTCCAGTTACACTGCCCATTATTGAGCATATAATTTTGTACATGTGTAAGTATTTTGAATGAGGGATTTCTAGAATTGGAATTTCTGGCTGAAAATATTTATGCATTTGTAATTTTAATAAACATCTCTAAGTTTTCTTAGGAAAAAACTTTATTCATGTACACACTCACAAATACTATTTGAAATTATTATTTCCCTGAAAACTTTCCAACACTGGGCATTAATGAATTTATTTTTAAAAATTTTTAGTATTATAGGTTAGAAATATATTTTAAATTCTTTTTAACTCAGTTGATTAATGCTGAACGTTAGTACATTTTTATATTTGCATTTGTGATCATTTTGCCTTTCCAGTAAAAAAGCCATCTTTTGGTAAGGCAGTTTTACATATTGAAAAACATATTGTAGAGGTTCCTGGGTGGCTCATTCAGTTAAGCATCTGACTTTGGCTCAGGTTAGATGTCAAGTTGATGAGTTTGAGCCCCGCATCAGGCTCTGTGCTGACAGTTCAGAGCCTGGTGCCTGCTTCAGATTCTGTGTCTCCCTCTCTCTCTGACCCTCCCCCCCTCAAAAACATGAATAAACATTTAAAAAAATTGAAAAACATATTGGACTTACTTTCCCTGTCCCTGAAATGAATCTGCTTCTGTTTTGTAACTTAATGGCCTGTTCCTCATAGTGGCTGCTTCAGTTACTTTCTACTCACACATTTACAACATCACACCCCAAGCACTTAAAAAAATTGGAAAAATGTTATTATAAAAATTAAGACACTCCTCAATTTTAATGTCCCTTGTTTCTTGGCTGGCCTTTACTTACTTTAGATTCTTCTCATCATGGCTTATTTACCTGTCACCTCTGTCTTCTCTGTGGTGTCCTGAATATTATCATCCCAAATCAGGGATTATAGCAAGATAAGGATATAAGATTTTATCTCTAAATCCCCTCTTCCTCCTGATTTCCAATTAAATTATCAAAATGTGCTTTTGACATATTAGGGATCTTAACATTTATCCAACTATATTACAGAAAGGATTATATGAATGAAAGATCAGCTATCCAATTTTTTTGTTTTTCTCTGAAATTTCAACAGGCCCAAGACAAATCTAAAGAAAATTACTACGGAATCCCTGTGGGATCTAGTTAGGCAGAAGACTGGGTGCTAAGGCAGTTGGAGGTTGCTTTTATACCCTCTAATACTATGAGCTGCCCGCACTCACACATGGCTTCCTCCATTACCAAGATCCCCCACCAGAGCGGTACATTCGTTACAAGGAACAAACCTACATTGCCACATCATTATCACCCACAGTCCACAGTTGATGTCATCGTCCACTCTTGGCGTGAGCATACTGTGACTGTGGACAAATGCAGAGTGATATGCATTCACCAATAGAATATCATACAAGGTATGACATTCCTTTCACTAAAAGTCCTCTGTTCTCCACCTGTTCATCCCTTCCTCCCCAACCCCTGGAAACTACTTATCTTTTAGCTGTCTCCATAGTTTGGCCTTTTCCAGAATGTCATGTAGTTGGAATCAGAGCCTTTTCAGAGCGGATTCTTTCACATAATGATATGCATTTAAAGATCCCTAACGTCTTTTCATGGTTTGACAGCTCATGTCTTTCTAGGTCTGAATAGCATATTGCCTGGGTACACTGCAGCGCATCCATTCATCTCCTGAAGGACATCCCGGTTGCTTCCAAGTTTTGAAAATTGTGAATAAAGCTGCTATAAATATCTGTGTGGAGTTTTTACATGGGCATAATTTTTCAATTCTTTTAAGTAAATACAAAATTGCTGAATCAAAGGGAAAGTGTATATTTATCTTATGAGAAACTGCCAAAATGTCTTCTGAAATGGCCATACCATTCAAATCCCCAACAGCAATGAATGAGAGCCCCTGGGGTCCACATCTTTGCCAGCATTTGGTGCTGTCAGGGTTCCAGATTTGGCTAAGAAGTGTGTGAATTATCGTTTTAATTCACATTTCCCCCATGACATATGATGTGGAGCCGTTTTTCATATGTTTATTTGTCATCAGTATAGTTTCTTCAAGAGTTGTCTGTTAAAGTCTTTGGCCCATTTTTCAATCAGATGTTTGTTTTCATTGTTTTTTTTTTTTTGTGAGTTGTAAGTGTTATGTGTATATTTTGCACAACAGCTTTTTTTTTTAACCAGATGTATGTTTTGCAAATATTTTCTTAAGTTGTGGCTTGTCTTGTCATTCTCTTGATTATTTTTAATATAAGTAACAAAAGACATTAGAAACACTTCCCCAGGCCATTGTCATCATTATCTAACATGTTGCAGAATTTCTAGACAATACAATAGCAAAAAAACCAAAATAAGCAGAATGTCTATTATAAAATAATAAAAAATGATGTCTTGAATCAATGAATGCACACACTGGGAAAAATAAAATAAACCACAACAAGGATTGATTTGCATTTCAGTGTTCTTTCTATACAGAGAAGTGTTTTCTTTATCTTTAGTGTATTGGCTAGCATGAACCTTAAGAGTGACAGGAATTCTTTTACATCTGAGAAAAATCATTCTGTTTTAGGTGATAGATGGAAAAGGATGGTGGCAGACAAGAAAGTGAGAAGAGTACCCACATAATTAAGTTGAGTTTTAATGATGGCATAAATTATGGCAGTAGCTGTAGGGATGATTAAAAAAATAGAGATATTTAGAAGTACTAAGACATTCGTATCAAATGGTTTTCATTATTTGGTAACTAGAAACAAGGGGAGAAAAACACAGAAAGAAAGAAAGAAAAAGAAAGAAAGAAAGAAAGAAAGAAAGAAAGAAAGAAAGAAAGAAAGAAAGGAAGGAAGGAAAAAGGTAGGAAGGAAAAACGTAGGAAGGAAGAAAGGAAGAAATAGGAAGGAAGAGGAGAGAAAGGAAAAGAGACAATGATATTTTTACTTGTAGAGCTAGCTATGAGGGAAAAACACGTTAAGGACACTGATGAGTTAAATAGTTGGACTCACTAAACTTGATATTCCCATACAACGTTACAGAATGAACATTGGTAAGTAGTCATATATAATGGTCTGGACTTCTAGAATTATTTGAGATAAATATGAAGATCATGGAGTTAGAAGTGTAACTATAATATAAATGCCCAAAAGGGACAATTGCTAGATACCAAATACTGTTCTAAGTGCCCCATATATGTACATTGCCAGATATACAAGTTAATCTCTGTGACAGCTAAATGAGGTGGAATAATATTGGATTCTCATGTCAGAGGATTAAACTAAGACACTGAGAGTTAAGTGTATTGCCTAAGCTCACAAATCTCCTAATTAGTGCTGCTGAGGTTTGAACCCAGGCACTTTGCAGCAGGGCTGAAGGTCTGAAATGCAGCATTATATACTGCTCCTTAAGAGATAGTAATTGAATTATGAGAATAGGTGATATCAGTCAGAGATAAGACCTAAAATAACAATAAAATGGCCTGAGATTCAAACCTTAATGGAAAATCAACATTTAGAAAAGCCAAACTAGCAGAAATGGAAAGTAGAGTGTTTAATTACTGGGGACTGGGGGTGGCAGAAATGACATGTTGGTCAAAGTATACAAACTTCCATTTAAAAGATGACTGCATTCTAAGGATTTAATTTGCAGCATGATGAAAATGGCTAACAACACTGCGTTGTATACTTGATCTTAAAGGGTAGATCTTAAATGTTTTCAGTACAAAAAATAGTAATTATATGATGTGATGGATGTGTTAACCAAAAATATATAAAATATATAGATAGATGATGATAGATAGGATAATGGATAGATAGAATATGTTTATAGTTATATATAATACACAAATTATTTAAATATATATGCATATATAATTTATCACAAATGTACACATTGTTACATATAAATTATATTTTAACAGAGCTGGAAAAAAATATTGGCATAAAAAGTGGGGACCAGGAAGGGTGTAGAAATGGACCCACCAGAAAGGAAGATGGGCAATCACAGAGCAGAGGGCCAGAATTTCCAAGAGAACTGAATTTCTCCAGAACAAGAGAATGGTTGGCTGATAGTGCAAAAGCAACACAACGTGACATGTAATATAGGAATAAAAAATACTGATGAGCAGGGGTGCCTGGGTGGCTCAGTCAGTTAAGTGCTGACTTCAGCTTGGGTCATGATCTTGCTGTTCGTGGGTTTGAGCCCCACGTCAGACTTTGTGCTGACATCTTGGAGACTAAAACATGCTTCAGATTCTTTGTTTCTCTCTTTCTCTCTCTCTCTCTCTCTCTCTCTCTCTCTCTCTCTCTCTCTCTCTCTCTCTCTCTCCCCCCTGTTCATGCTCTGTCTCTCTTTCTCAAAAACAAATAAACATTAAAATAATATTGACCATACTTAGCAATTAAGTTCACTGGTGATCTTGTTGTTAGAATTATAACAAGGTATACTATTGGACGGTTTAGAAGGTGCAGGAAAGAAATACTACCAAAAAAAAAAAAAAACCCTCAAGTAGTGGGTGTCTTGTGAATTTAAGGTGCAATCTTAAAGAAATCAATGAACTTTTCCAAATTCTGAAAATAAACATTTTATTGTAACATGGGCATGGTCCCAGTGTTCTAACAATCCATATAATTCTATTCTAAAAAGGAATCTACTCCATTATTGATCTTCTCAGTCAAAATATATCTTCGCTGAAACATACTAGGGGGTGGAGGGCACAGTTTGAGGGAAGATATTTTCTAGTTTGGCACAGTAGGAGTCACAAACCAGCTGACACTCTAAGGAAAAAAAGATGACCAATCTATTTTGTTCTCTCCAAATTTCATGGCAAATGGCCTGTACAGAAACACAAGATGCCCCTGTGAACTTGACGTCTTCTCTGAAACACAAAAACTAAGAAAATTATACTTTTGAAGGGGAAATAAAAACAGCATAAATGGAATTTGTGAGTGATCAGAAAGGAACACTGGATTTTAACATTTAATAAAATATGTCTGCACCAGCAGTCATGCATTTTACAAGTGAATAGGCCTGGATATATTAACAGTATTCTGGTACCATTAGAACATTATAAAAGGTTTCTGGATGTCTGTGGCTTTTATTGCTTCTGCCTCAAAATAATATGTTTATGGGCTGACATTTTGTACCCACGTTGCAGTAACTTTGGGACCAGGAGATATGAACTTCACACAGCATTCTAAATGAATTTCATAAACACAGATCCTGGGGGGATGGAGGATCCAAAACAGCCCTTAATCTATAAATCAATTTTGATGTTCCAATAAATATATGCTTCTCATGGAAACAATAGTGGCCTAAAAAATCTCTTTTCTAAAAGATTCTACACTAAAAGCCTTTGAAATTGAACATTAAAAAACCCACAATCGCATTAAAAGTAAATGTGATCACATTTAGCAAATATCTATTGTAAAAGTACCAGTTCCCAAATGCTGTTCCAGATTCTTGCCTTTAGTTCAGAATCAAGAGGTGGACTCAGACAGGAAGCAATTAGATACAAAATAACATGACAACGAACACAACAGGGTATCTAAAATTTGCTGTGGAATGTAAATCGATTTACTTTGAAATTTTTTCCAAAAAGTGTGTAATTTTACAGCGTATAAAATAATGTCAGATATATTATCTGCCTTGGAGGGCAACTTTCTTGGCTTCACAGGTAAGAATGAAAAATTGCCTCACTGATTTGGAGTTTGGGAACCACAGTAATTTTGGAACACGTGAACAGTGTTTCCTTCCTTCTAGAAGAAACTTCCTGGTCAGCCACTGCAGCCGCCAGTGCTCCAACGCTGTAGAAGTGAGGGTATCTGAGGTAGACCGAGGTCTCCTCAAGTGCATCAAGATGTGTAATACTATACCCTCTACAACCATTAGCATTATCCGTGACTCACCTGTGCACTTAGTCCTGTAAGATTGTTCACCAGCTTTTCTAATTTATTCATTATGAAGTGTAAATGTACACACTCTTAAATAATCCCAGTTATGAACATTAGAAAGTGTGTCCCAGTCCATCCTATCCCATGCTATGATATCAAAAGATCCTTCTGTTAATTCACTCCAGAAAGATATTGGTATGCATTTTGCCTTCAAGTAGGAGCTAAAGGAAACTATATAATCAAATTGTCATTTCCTATACGTTCTACATATAAATTTCTGAGTTAGGGTGGGGGGAGAGGAAGACTGCCAATAATCAGTTTCCCTTATATATAGCTTTAAAATGCTTAGGAATCCTGATGGAATTATTGCACAGCTTGAAACAGTAACTTGTTTTTTCTGAGTTATGACTGGTGTGGGGACTCAGGCTGTGAGACTAACCATTATGGACTAATATACTCAGGATCTAATTGACTGTTTAACCAGGACTCTTGGTAATTTCCACGGTTTGACTATAGGATATAAACAAGGACTCAGTTCCTAGATGAGGAGGAACTCTTCTGCCACCCAGTGTGAAGCTAAAGAGAAGAAATATTAATACAGTACTTGCGACGGCACAAGGCGAACTGTCATGTTTTTGAGCGAGTCTTGAAAGCCCTTCATGAAAACTGCAGCGCAACGTGTCATCTCAAGAGGATCCTGTAGTCTGTGGGCAGAGCTGGTAACAATGGTGCTGACAGGTTGCCAAAAGAGGAAAACAAAGAATTGAGTAACAGGGAATATTGAGAAAAAAGAAAAATATTTAAGAGAATGAAAGAGTAAGTGCATTTAGAGTCTGACAAACACCACTTGCTAAATATGAGTGCAGCCATCCAAGAAGCCAGGAAAATAGACACATGGAATGATGGACGCTTAGGAGATACAATTAAAGAGGGAAAAATAAAGAAGAAATTATATTGGCACATGAACTTGCCAGAAAGAAGGATTATACAGTCAGCAAAGAAGTGGGATGGGGGTGGGTTTTTTTTTCATCTTTGAAAGTAATTGAATGAGAAGCTTTATTTTCTTTGAGAAGCTTTAATTTTAAACCATCTAAATAAATTAAACTATTATCTGCTGCATGCAAAGTAAATAAGTCATGAACTTATTTATAAAGACAGTTGTTATAAATTTATATTTTGCTGTAACTCCCTAAATCTTTGGAGCATCTCTGTGTCTTCTGAGTTTTTGTTCTGGAAATTTGGACAATGAATTGTAGAGAGTATGGAAAATGCTTTACCAAGGAACATGAAATGCTAAGTCCTTGGAGAATGCAGAATGAAACTTCGGTGCAGGCTGAGCGGAGGATGCATCGAGTGGTGGGTTTTCTGGGAGAGAATCTTTTTGTTTTGCTTTTCTTCTAATTCCCAATAGTCCTACAGACATCTGGAATTGCTAGGTAGTTGATGCTGCCTTGCCTTGCTTAGCTCTAGCATGCTCCCAGAAAAAAAGCTGTATGTAGGTATGCATTGAGAATAAAACTTTCTATCTGAACTTCAAAAAAGGTACAAATGCATCCCACAGAGTTGAGAAAGTGTTGTAAATGAAGAAATCTGAGACAGAAGCCTAAAAATACGGATACAACCAGAAAAATGGTGGATCGTCAAAACCAGAAACACACCCCCCTTCCTCCACTCTTACTTCCTTTAATTTTATTGTTTCCAGTGTAAGGAGATAAATAGGCTATCACTATTCTGTGTACTCCTGAGTATCTCAGGAGCATTGTACAGATTGAAGATTTGTTAATTAAATACTATGCTTTCTACAACATTATACTAAGAACACTTGCAGATGGTGGTGTTGTTTATTCAAGCTGTTGGCATTTTTAGAGAAAAATCCAGGAAGAAAAGGCTAGGTATTCCATGCGATACCATAATTACATATTTGTTACTATGATTCGATCGAGGAAATAAAAGTGGCTTGCTTTCTATTACTTATCCCCAGTTCACACAGAGAGAATAAATAAACCAACGGTCATTCAAACAGCACATACATAAATGTCCAAACTCTTGTAACTGTTATGTGCTAGGTTCTGTGGCTACTACAGGGAAGCAAGGACAAATGTGTAGTGTAACAGCAGTTGTTTCAGCTGCCAGTGGTGGTGGTGTTAGGGTCTTCATATCTTGTCACTGCTTATTCCTTCCTATGATTTGGGTTAATGTCTTATAATATATGGTATTTTGGAAAATCAGGAACAACACCTTGCATACAATTATCTTGGGTATCTCCTTGAGACCATGGCATTTATTATGGTAATCCCCACAATTTAAAGCCAGAGAGAAAATGGTTGAGTATGAATCTCATTCCTCTTCCTCACCCAGGTATCACTAGAGTCTCATGGTGGATTTACCAGCTCTTCTTAACTTTTCATACAGCTTGGTGGTATATTACATTATCCTTTATTCCTTCACTCACTTAGTGCTTATTGAGCAACTACTATGAGTGTTACTTGGCATTCAGTGATAAACGAAACACAGTCCTGTCGGGCTGCCAAGTTTTCTGTCTGCCTCAGGCAAGGATTATCACTCTCCGGAGAGTGAACCAGTAAACAAGATTTGCATCTAGAGGCTGGAGACTGCCATTTCCTGGTCAAAATAACTTTGGCGTCTGTCATGCTGGGCCAGACGTGGAGTGGCCAAGGTGCACAAAAGATCAAAACCGTATTTTGGATTATTCAGTGCTAACTCCCCCCTTCCCAGCATTGCTGAGGCAAATCTGGGCTTTTCTTTTGATATTCATTTGACTCTGTTTACCTGGTAACTGACCTTGGTCAGCTGCTTTGTTTTCCCGCCTTGAAACCTTCATAAGAGACAGTTTTCTGAATAAAGCTCGCTCTCTCTTTCGCCTGATTGGAAACCGTGAGTGCTGTCTTCACTCTCTGCGTCTCCCTCTCCTGCCCTGTTTTTCTCTCCCTCCCTCAGGAAAAGAACCCGAGAGGATTCTCCGCCTTGCCGGTCAGGGCAGACGAAACAGGTACTGCCACCGCCGAGCGCTGGGGAGGAACGCGCCTGACCCGGCCCCCGGGCTATGACAATTGGCGCCTCAACGCGGGGCTCAGTGAAGGAACGCGACCCTGAGTCCGGGTTAAGACACAGTCCCTATCTTCAACAGGAGATAGGACATGATAGCTTCCACTGTTAAGGGAGCATCCCTTAGGCAGCCATGCTATGTACCACTTGACTGTATCATCGGACATCTGTCATGAACTGGTGATGGCAGCTAACCCAAGAGTTTTTGCTTCGTGGCTTGGTCTATATCTGACCTGTTGTGGTGGGGTGATGTGGACTTTTAGTGGACTGGAGACTTAGGGTGGTGACCTTCCTTCTTATGCGTCTTCCAGTGGTGCAGCACTTCCTTCTACAAACTATTTCATTTTTTAAGTGTTTATTCATTTTTGAGAAAGAGAGAGAGAACATGAGAAGGGGAGGGACAGAATTGGGGGTCAGAAGATTTAGAGTGGATTCTGCACTGACAACAATGTACCTGTTGCAGGGCTCAAACTCACCAACTGTGAGATCATGCCCTGAGCTAAAGTCGGGCACTCAACCAACTGAGCCCAGGAGCTCCTGCTTCTATTTCTTTCCCTGGTATCATCATTACCAATCTATCTCTTTGAAGCTCTTTTACTCATTAAATTTGTTTTGATTTTTCTTGGTGGTGGTGGAGGTATTTTTTCACCCCTCAGTAAGACAAAAATGCTAGACAGGACTAGAGTAAAAGGAATGCCTTTCTTACAAGTAAAATAAAACCCTGTCAAATCTTTCCCCTCTTGAGTTTAGACCATCATTATGGAGAAGGCTCTGAAGCTATTTCACAATTTTTCTCTTTTCTTGCCCCTTCCAAATACACGAGGGGATTGTTCTCAGCTACTGTCAGTGAGAAACTTATGAGGTCCCTGCAGGAAAAGTCCACAGAGGTGAGGGGCACCCCTAATAAAACAGTTCACATGGGGCACCTGGATGGCTCAGTTGGTTAAGTGCCCGACTCTTGATTCTGGCTCAGGTCACGATAGTACATTTCGTGAGTCGGAGCGCCAGATGGGGCTCTGTGCTGACAGTGCAGAGCCTGTTTGGGATTCTCTCTCTCTCTCTCTCTCTCTCTCTCTCTCTCTCTCTCTCTCTCAGCGGCCCTCTTGGCGCAGTGGGCAGTGCCTCAGTCTCATAGTCTGAAGGGATTCTCTCTCTCTCTCCGTCTTTGTCTCTTTCTCTCTCCCCCTCTCTCTCTGCCCCTCCCTTGTCCTCCTTTTTCTCTCTTTTAAAATAAAAATAAACTTTAAAAATAGCATGCAGCTCCCAGACGTTTCTCACATTTATGTTATTCCACATTTTGTCCTGAGCTGTTATCAAAGGTACCATTTTCGTGTTTCTTCCAGTTAATGGATCCTGTAGTTCTCTTGCAGCCAAACAGACCTCATGAGGTCTCCCTAAATGAGCCCGCCTCTCCAATTAACAGGTAGCAGTTTCCCCCAAACGGAGTTTTCTGAGGGGTCTAAGGTAAATTATCGCTTTTGCATTTATCCATCCTTTACTTATTGTAATGATGGGAGTGAAGTGTTAGAAGCTGTTTACAGTTGAACCTGAAATTAGAAACCCAAACATTAATGTTATTAACCTAGCTGTGCCGATACATGATTCCATTCCATACTTTACAGAACAATAGGCACGGCGTAGGGGACAAATATATTTTAACCACAGCCATAATGTACAAAACTGTGGATATAAAATCTGCCTCAAGGGGTATAATGTCAGAATAGAAATAAAGTATCTGGATCTTGTCTCTGATAGAAGTATTCTAGATAAAGAGCACAAGTCAAGTATAGAGCCAAATAGTAGAGAAAACCAAGGAGGCGACAATTAAAAAGTATGAAACAGAAGGTCAAGATTTGAGGAATCACTGATTTGAAGTCCAGAGGTTCACAGACACTTTTTCCTCACTCATGAGGAAATTTTCTGTATTTACTTATTTATTTTGAAAGAGGAAGAGAGAGCGAGAGCACATGCATGCACATGTGTACAAAGTGGGGTTGAGAGGCAGAGAGAGAGAGAAAAAAAAAGAAAATCCCAAGCAGGCTCTGTGCTAGCAGCACAGAGCCCAAGGTGGGAACCAATCTCAGGAATCCCAGCAGAAATCAAGAGTAAATTACTTAACCGACAAGCCACCCAGGCGCCCCTCCTGAGTGTTTTTTGTTTCATTTTGTTTTGTTTTGTTTGATGTGGGATGTATATGGAAACATAACAGGAAAGACCCGCTCCTTTGGGGTGACTTCTGTCACACACAACTCATGAAGCTCATTCCTCTTTTTATTTTCTTTAGAATATTTGCTAAGAGTGCAGTGTGTTCTGTGCAAACCAAAAGCAGACTTGTTTGATTTACCACCTTGTCACTGACGTCTGAATTCTCATCAGGTCAAAAGTGACTAGCGTCTCAGATATAAAAGCAAAGAAAGTTTTCATCCTCCAGTTGGAGGTAAGTCATAGTTCTCGAAAGTCATCATATGTAAATCATGTGCCCTATTATAAAGCCAAATTTCATGTGTAGTCAGATTTAAGTTGGGGGGAGGGGAAGCTCTTGTCTGGGCTTTTAACTTAGACAGCTTGTGAGAAATTAGTGTCACCTGGAAGCATTTTATTGACAATTTAATGATTGAGTTTTCTTCTGCTAAGGGCAGGAATTTAAGGTGAAGGCAATGTCACTAATATTAAAAACAACGCTATCATTCAGAAAGGCAAGCTATTTTAAGTCTGAGTCTCTTCGGAAACCTTTGAAAAAATCAAATCATTTTGATTCTGGAGCATATTGGTTTTATGCCAGGTTTTGCCAAAAAGCCATGTTGATGGGAAAATTGCACTGAATCATTGCAGCACCATAAAAAAATCATGTTCCCAAACATCCTTCCTTATTATTCTATCGAGGTGCTCACTGCATTCTATTTTTTGTTTGAGTTATCCTAATACTGAGTATGCCTATAATATAACATCGAGATGACTTAGACTCTATGTACAAAAACTAGGAATAATGACATTAAGTTTAAATTTCCCTAGAATAATCTGACAATTCCATATTTGCATTCAAAATCCAGTAACTAAAATCGATCCCCATGTCCCTGTCTAATTTAGCAAATGGGACAATGAGTCTAATTTTCATCTCTCAGTAAGCTCGAAGTTACATTTATAAAGCAAAACTCATGAATTGCATTTCCACTCTGCTGGCATTAACCCCTGCAGCTTATCCACAGTGCTGGCTATCAGTCTAATAGCTGCAGAAAAACACACAAAGTACTGGTGACTCTGAAAAGCAGATGAATGTAGGAAACATTTGGAAGCTGAGCAACACGTGGAGGAAGGACTAAAAAGGAAATGAGGGTCTCCTTGCATTTCTTCTTTGTGTCTTTTTGCTCTTCTGACTTTGCCCCCAAGAATGGAGTCTGGCTATGGACCAACGCAGCAGAGGCACTGTTAAAACTCTGGGAGAAAATTGCCTTCTTTCTGGCTATAGAAACTAGGGAAAGAAGCCATAGTGAACAGGTAGGTGAGCAGGGAATTTTGGAGAGAGACAAAGACGGAAATCCAGTGATTCTGATGTGGACAGACACAGTTCTCAACTCGACTTCTGAATTGTACATGGGCAAGCAGACCCAAACCTGAACCACAAATGCTAAACCCCTGAACTAAGCACACGTATCAGTCTGGTCTAAAATCAATCCCTTCAATCGTTATAAGATATCCCTTTTCTCTCTAGTGACACTCTTTCTTTAAGTCCTATTTGACCAATATCATGCATACATTTTCCGTGTGTTGTCTTTTTTATTCATTTACTCTCATATCTACATTTATGTTAAACTCGTACCTTTTCTAGATGCCTTGTAGCTGAGCATCTCTTTTTGAGTCACTTATGCCTCTAGATGCCTTTTAAACAGAGGCTTATAATAGTAACCTTTAACAAACTACAGTAAAGATTAAGTCGATCTTTTAATTTTATTATGTAGCATGTTCTAATTTTTATTCCGTTTTCTTTCCTTCCTTTTTTTCATTATTTTAATATATTAATAGATGATTTTATATCATCTACAACTGGTTTTGGCCAAAATTTTTTCTGTTAGTTTTCAGTAGCTATGCCCAAGATTCCAATATACATGTCTAACTTTTCAGAGCCTACTTAGAGTTAATATTTTTAAATCTAACATCCAGACATTCACATAGAGAGATTATATCTCCTGCCCATTTTTTCTGGTGTATGGGCCATACTTTCCTATTTGAATGTCCCATGATACTTTTTGTTTGTTTGCTTGCTTGTTTTGCTTTTTTTAAATGGGAATTTGATATTTTAGGTGCTGCTTTATGGAAAATCTGGGTACGGACACCCCCTCTTCCAGGGCTTATTGTTATTTCCTTTTTTTTTAGTTTTCAGTGACTGTTTGGATGGTTTTTGTGACTCCACCCTGCGCATGAAGCCTTGGATGTTAGTCCTCAGGGAGACGTGACCTTTAATGTTGGCACTGTCACCTTGGATGACAGTGACACAGTCTCGCTCCTCTTCCTCTACACAGCTGTGACACTGCACCAGCGGCCTGCTCATTGCTCTACAAACTAACCTAATGGTGGTTTCTTTGAAGGAATTGTGTGTGAGGTCTGTGTTTGCTATTTCCGGGCTCTCCATGGGCCCCTCCCAACTCTTCTGTTCTCTAACCTTTCCTACTGAATTTTCATAGACTTCCTTTAGCAGGTAGGTATTTCTTCATTACTTTTTGCTCGTAGGGTCCAAAATCATATAATTCACTAGAAAGTGTGTTGGTGAATCTTCTTTCACTGCCAGAGATTGACCCTCAGGAATGCAAGGTTACTTAATGTTCAAAAATCAATATATCATGTTAACAGAATCGTAAAAGTATAATTTAATACCCAGTCATGATTTTTTAAATGCTTAGCATTTAGCAAGCTGGTAAAAAATTTATGAAAATTCAAACAATAACAATGTATAATGATGAGACATCAAATTGTTTCCTTCTAATCTAAAAAAAGACACATTTGCCAAATTTAACTATTTCTATTTAGGACTTTACTGGCCATTCTAGCCATTATAATAAGAGAAAAATTAAAATAACATCCATATAATTCATAATGAAATAAAACTTTCTCTATTTTGATATAATATTATTACATAGAACACTCCAGAAATCTACAAATTAGTTCTAGGAAGAAAGAAATTTAGCAAGGATGTAAAGTTGATGTACAAAAACCAATTTTGTTCTTCTACATCAGTACTATATAATTGGAGAAAAATAAATTCTAAAAATCCCACTTATAGTGTTGCTCAAAAATCTAGGAGATAATGTGGAATGAATCTAATATCATTAGATTAATATCCAGTATCTACAATGAAATTTACAAAACAATACAAGGGCAAGACATGGATAATTAAGAGGTATGCTATATTTATATATCAGAAAAATCCGTATTTTTTAAAGATGTCAATTAACCATAAATTAATCTTTGGGTTAAACACAATCCAAATCAAATTCCAGCTGGATTATTATCTCAAACTTACAAGTTCTTCCTAAGCTTTGAAAGACTTAAAGGTTCTAGATTAACCAAATGTATTAACCCACTTGATTTTCAACATGTGTCAACACCATTCAGGAAATTAATGTCTTTTCAAAAATCATGCAGATTCAACTGTATGTTCATATGGAAAGCAATAATCATCAAACATTAACACACACACACACACACACACACACACACACACACACACACACACAGTTGGAATGAACCACACACCTAAATGTAAGACCTAGAAATAGAAAATTATGAAAACAAGTGAAAATATTTGAACATGGAAAGATTTCTTTGCTAGAACATCAGATATGCAAATCATAAGAATAAATAAAAAGCTAAATTGAATTTATCATAATTAAAATTCAAGAAATTAAAAGGCAAGCCCCTGACAGGAAACAACTTATTTGAAATATAAAGAACTCTTGAAACACTAATAATAATAAAACAATCTGATATAAGTGGGCAAAAAGATCTGGGCAGACAGGTTATGTAAAAAGTTATATGAATTGCCAGTAAACACACTGAAATGTTCTACATATTTAAGGTCATTGAGGGGTGCCTGGGTGGCTCAGTCGGTTAAGCATCTGGCTTCCAGCTTCGGCTCAGGTCATGACCTCATGATTCGTGGGTTCGAGCCCCTCGTCGGGCTCTGTGCTGACAGCTAGCTCAGAGCCTGGAGCCTGCTTCAGATTCTGTGTCTCCCTCTCTCTCTGACCCTCCCCTGCTCGTGCAGTCTCTCTCTGTCTCTCAAAAATAAATTAAAAACATTTAAAAAAATTAAGGTCATAGAAAATTAAAGTCATGACTTGAAACCATTTTATATTCATTAAAATGGTTAAAATGTAAAACTGTCATATGCAACAAGGTAGAAAGCTCTCTAATTGCTCTGCATGAAGGAAGTCAGATAATATTGAATACATACTGTGTAAATTCATTTTGATAAATTTCTGGAAAGTCAAAACAAATCTATATTAAAAGAAAACAGTTCAGTGGTTTACTAGGAAGAATGGAAAAAAAGACAGATTACAGATGGGCACAAGGAAACTTTTTAGAATGAGCAAAATATGCCTTATTTTCATCACACTGATGGGTTCCCATTATCTCCATGGGTCAAAACTCAGCAAATAGTACACATTAAAAAAATACAGTCTATTATATGTCAATTATCACTCTATAAAGTGGTGGAAACAACATATTTTCTTTGGCTGTAATATTTAATTTTAATTCTAACACATGCTCTGGCATCTAATTAGAATCCAAGTAGAAAATATGATTTTAGAAATGAATAGGATACAACAATTTTTCCCCATCTATTAAAATTAAGTGCAAAATAGAATGGAACAAAAAGTTAAACAGAGTATCCAAAAGGTAGAGTGCATGTTCGGGATCAAATCTGAATAGAATTTCAAGCAAAAGTAGCCTGTTAGCCTAGGGTGAGATTGGAGGATTTTTGTAGAGGGGAATGTAAGAAATGGAACATTATTTTTCCTTACTTGTTCTATTTTTTCTTCTTTCAATTCATTTTCTTTCTTTTGTCCCTTTCTTTATTCTCTACTCTTTTTACTTTTTATCTTCTTTCTTTTTTCTAATGTTTGTTTTATTTTTGAGAGGGGGGGATGAGCGGGGGGGGGGAGCAGAGAGGGGCACAGAGAATCTGAAGCAGGCTCCACACTGTCAGCACAATGCCCTATGCAGGGCTCAAACTCACCAACCGTGAGATCACAACATGAGCCTAAGTCAGATGCTTAATGGACTGAGCCACCCAGGTATCCCCATTCTCTTTAAAAAATATCGTTTTGTCTTGTATATCATTTATGCTTTTTATATGCATATAAGTTCCTATTTCTCATGTTTTCATTACTTTCTATTTATTTCCTCTTATTGTAAAATCTGTCTTTATGTTTTGCTTTTTATTTTATTTTAACTTAAATGTTTATTTATTTTGAGAGAGAGAGATCATGCATGTGCACACATGTGAGCAGGGATGGGGCTGAGGGAGAAGAGAGAGAATCCCAGGCAGGCTCCATGCTGATGGCGAGGCTCAGTTTCACGAGTCGTGAGATCATGACCTAATGTTCAACTGACCGAGCCACCGAGGCATGCTGGGTTTTTTCCTTTTTAATATAGCCATCTTTTTATAAAAATTATTTTCAATACTTATTTTTTTGGAAGAGAGCGAAGCAGAGCATGAGCAGAGGAGGAACATAGTCAGAGGGAGACACAGAATCCGAAACAGGCTCCAGGTTCTGAGTTGTCCGCACAGAGCTTGATGAGGGGGCTCAGGATCTGTGAAATCATGACCTGAGCCAAAGTTGGTTGCTCAACTGATTGAGCTGCCCAGGCGCCCCTCTCACCATCTCAATTATATACTCTTGAAACTTAATTAGAACTAATAGTTTTAACTATGAATATACCATTACTTCTGGCATTTTTATGATACAATTTTCCAAGCAATTATAAAAATCTTGCTGCTATTATCATGTCACATATGGGGACATATGCAGGAGTTCATTTCATAATTTTCCATCAGTAGAATTAGTTGATCTATTTTTTACACTCAGGTGTTTCCCGCCCTCCTTTACTATACTCCATTGTTAGTAAATCCTGAATGATACTCTACACTGAAAATGACGTTATAACATTATGCCTAACTACCTACTACATTCTGGCAAGAGTGCTCCATTTGATTAGCTAGAGTGGAATTTCTTTTGGTTGATGTCAGAGTGACGAAGCAGCCTTATAATTTTTTAATAAATAATGGAAAGCACAACTTGCATTATCGATCTCAGGATTACTTTAACAGAGACAGGATATTAATTTTCAACTGGTAGTACTAAACCTCTAGGAAAACATTGTATATGTAGAATTCTAGTGTTCCCAGATGTGCACCTTAAAGTAGGTTTTCCCTTTTCCACAAGACTAATGAATAGAAGCATACCAATACACCTCATGGAGGATTTATAAATAATATCAGAAACACACTTTTGCGTATAAGGCCATTTGAGTATGACAATTTTATTTAAAATTAAGGAGAATATATGTTTTCAAAGTTTTTCACATAATCATGCATTTATGATAAAGTTTCAATACTGACTAAAAACCTACCTAACAAGATATTTGAGAGGTTAATCAAGATATGGCCTCAATTGTTTCCAGTCCTAATTATATTTATTTATATATTAATATGCAACTACTATATTATATAATTACATAATTATATAATTTTGTATTATTAATAGTCTTGTGTGGTTTGTTTCCCTCTCTTTTTCCAGTCATAATTTTAAAAACCTATCTTCAATATATATCTATTTTATTGATTTGTTTATTTTAATAATGAATAGTTAATAAACTAATAATAGTATTTAATAAAATAATTTGACTCAAGCAACACATGGCCGTCTTGAAATTATTATGTTCATGTTTTATAAATATTATTTACCTTAATCATATAAGTAGATGGACAAGCTTGATTGTCTAACTTTTAATTTAACTTAATGGTATTTACATCACTAACTTTTATTTAAAAATATATGAAAATATAAATACTAAGTGAAGCCTGGATTAGCTTTGGTCCTAGGCTCTGGCCAGAATAAGCAGCACATAAAAAATGTCTGTTCTACGCAGGAGACCCTAAAGGTGAACTAATTACAATAATAGTTGTAGAGTCTTTAGCAATTATCACCTTAACATTTGAGATCTGGCACATGATTATGAAACACCAGTGATCATTATTTGCAACCTCATTAACTCAGTGCAAAGGCAACGTTTTCAAGTTTCCTTGTAAATATTTATATATCCTGTTGCTTTGGCCAGAGTCAATCACTGCTTTTTACAAACAACTTTCATCTTAACCTCATTTATAGTTCATTTACAAGAATGAGGGCAGGATATTATTTTATCCAACTCAATTTTTGTGCACATATTCTCTGTGTTGATTGAATTTACTTTTCATAAATTGTTACTTTTAGATCGATATTGCCCTTTCTTTTATTTGTCATTCATTTCTCTCTTGAACCCCTTTTTATTCCTGTAGTCCCCATGAACTCAGCAGTATATATGTCTTTCTGTGAAGGAATGAGAACAGTGAAATAATTTTGTTCAGGTCACCTTTTTTTATATATTCTACATTAAAATGCAGTAACCTTAATTCTAATGAAAGATTTGTTGTGGCCTATATTTAATTATGGCACACAGGGCATGACACAGAATTTAATAAACTCAAAACCATCAGCATGGTGAGGAGAGGCATCCCAGAGGAAAAGTGCATAAGCCTGAGATTCAGTTGTGACTCAGTGGACAGAGTTTTGGCAAAGGCTGCAACTCCCTACTGAGATTCTTCACAAAGCCTGCAGCATGAACTTGAGAATGTAGGAGTGCATTAACACAGACTCCCCTCAAGAACAAGATCCAACCTTCAGAGAGGCAAGAATGTAGGAAGGCCCTGACAAGATATAGAAGATAGCCATGTTCATGGCAGTAAGATGAAAGAAGGGAAAATGCAGTAGAGAGTTCAATTCAGTCCATGGTCATACACTAGCCTAAATCTAGAAGAACTGACATGAAAGGTGGTTGCCTCTCACAAGAGTACACCTGAATAATAATAATGATGATGATAATAATAATAATAATGCTTGAAATGTGTAATTATCTTGAAGCTCTGATGTAGATGCTTGAAGAATAACCAACCACCTTTATACTGTGAACCTTTAGAAAAGGACTTCACCTAAATGAATGGAGTCTACAGGTCAACTAGCACAACATGAGTATTTAATGCAAAACAGAATATTTTTTGGTGTTGAGGTAAAGATATGTGGGAACAAGCTGGAAACAGTCTGTTGAGTTTTTTACTTAACCTGATTCTCCATAAACCTTTCTTTCTTTCTTTCTTTCTTTCTTTCTTTCTTTCTTTCTTTCTTTCTTTCTTATCTTTCTAAGAATGTTTAGGTAGGTAGAGGATGGGTGAAATAAGTGATAAGTAGACTTGTCATGATAAGCACTGGGTGACTAAAATTTTGAAAACTTAAAAAAATAAATTTTAAATTATTTAAAATGTTAAATTACCTTTATGAGATATCAGTATTATCTTTTCTTTTCTTAAGTTTTATTTATTTATTTTACTCTCTCTTCTAGTGTAATGTCCTCCTACTCTTGGAAAATAATTTGTTAATAACTGTGTACATCATATGCAAGATACAGCTATTTCATTGAGGGCCACTTCATTCTTGAATATGTCTTTTAATTCTCTGCAATTATGGAATAAGTGGTTTATTCTCTCTTAAACTTAACTGTATGGGAGGTTCAGTCCATTGAGTGTATGCCTCAGCTCCAATCATGATTGCAGGGTTAGGAGATCAAGCCCCATGTGGGGCTTCTCACTGAGCATGGGGTCTGCTTGGGATTCTTTCTCTGTCTTCATTGCCCCTCCACCACTTGCTTCTGCTCTCTTTCAAAATAAATAAATAGACATTTAAGAAACATTGTCATATAAATTACTTCAGCAGGTGACTCTATAAGATGAAGTCTTTACTGATTTGTAAACAGTGGGTGAGTTTTGATGCTGGAAAAAGTAACTGTGAAAGTGTTTGTTACCAGAGTTACTTTCAAGATTTTTAAGAGTCTTAATTTTAAATATCAATTTTGGCTCAGAAACCAGTTAAATTAATTAAAAGTATAAACTACCTTTAATAATTATACCAGATGTGCCAAGACTTATTTACTACATTATGTTGATTTAGATCTGAAATGTTTGCTTGTGTTCACATCAAATTATTGAAGATTTGTAAACAGATTTTAATCAGGTTGATTGAAATAATTCAGTAAGTCAAAAGATGTTCACATAGTCCTACCATGTTCCACTCAGAGTATGGAGATTTCTTCCCCCAGAATTTGTAGAAGGATAATTCAACACAAACAAAACTTCTGACCTCACCTAGAGAAATCAGAAGTTCTTGTCAGTAGTATTCCAGACTTGTTGGTGTGTTGACATCATTTTAAATGCAGTACAATTAAAATCATCAAATCCAAAGTAAACATGGGTTTGTCATCTTCTAGCTCACAGCACATTTTAAAATGGAGAAATGCTCACTATTTCTTGAAAAAAAAAGCTAACTTTTTGTTTTTGATTACATCCTTTAATAATGTATCACTGAAGAAACCAAACTGTCAAAAACCATTGAGGCAGAAGTGATAGCTTGTCAGTCCTCACTACTCAGTGAGAAAAGAACCAACAGACACAATCCATCAGAGACCACACAGCTCTAGCTATCAATTACATAATGCTTTGTTTCAAAATATGGTCAAGGAACCTCCAAATGTATACATATATACTATAAGTTAAAACAAAAAAAAGATCTCTTCCATATATATTAATTTATTCTCTGAACATGTCATTTTGATGTCTGTAAGAAGACAGAACAGGTTTAAAATCATGACTACCTTCCCTAAGTCTGTGAGTAGAAAAGATACATGTTGTAATCATTGAAGAAAAGCTTCCTTCTGTAACTTATAACAAAATTTTACCTTTGTATTATGTTTCCATATTGTTCTGCCTTAAATTCTCATTAACAGTTTCAGACTCCAGACAGCTCTGACAATACTTGTATTGAGAGTTAGACACAACTTTACACTTCAATGACAATAAGCTTTTTAATTTGTAAACACCAGTAACCAAAGTGTGTAACAACTTATTTCAGTTTAAAGAGGAAAAACAAATCTCTTTTTCTCCAATCACAGTTCTCCCCAGTCATTACTCTTTTACATTAAAATTAATAGCTGTACTTTTTAATGTTATTTTTCTTTTTTCTCATTTATTTATTTTTTTATTTTTTATGTTATTTATTTATTTATTTATTTATTTATTTATTTATTTATTTTGAGAGCAACAAAGAGAGACAGCGTGAGCAGGGGAGGGTCAGAGAGAGAGGAAGACAGAATCTGAAACAGGCTCCAGGCTCTGAGCTAGCAGTCAGCACAGAGCCCAATGCGGGGCTCAAACCCACGAACCACGAGATCATGACCTGAGCCAAAGCTGGTAGCTTAACCAACTGAGCCACCCAGGCGCCCCTATTTATTTATTTTTGAGAGAGAGAGAGAGAGAGAGAGAGAGAGAGCAGAGAGGGGTAGAGAGAGAGAGAGGGAGATGATGAGGTGATTTCCCAAGATACATATGTGTTTTCACACATAATTGAGTGGGTGTGCTTCAAAGGTATATTGGAAAAGTCATTCAGTATCTTTATATAATTGTCCAGTAAAATCTATAAAGCAAATGACTACTTAAGGGGAAGCATGGTGTGGATTATTGTTGTTTTTCTTTAGTCAAGGAAATTCGCTGACAGAAAATATGTGAAACAGATAGATAGATGATAGATAGGTAGATAGAGATACAGAGAGAGAGAGAGAGAGAGAGAGAGAGAGAGAGAGAGAGAGAGAGAAAGAGAACAAATTTTGTAAATATTTTTACTATTAGTGATAGGCCTTCAGGAAATAGGTTTTATTTGAGTGATATATACAAGATTATAATCATTAATGTGTTTTCATGAGTCATATAGTTTAACCCATTTTATTGCACATTTCCAAAAGATTATCACTACCATTTATTGTGTGCGGATTTATTTTGGTTCAGATGATAGGCATTACTTTAAATAAATCCTATTTTTTCAAAAAGTCAGTGTGCTATGATACTGTAGAATTGTTGGATTCTATTACTATAATGCTATAATGTATATAATTGTTGAATTGCATCATACACCTTATGTGAATATAACACTGTATGTTAATTGTACGTCAATTTTTAAAAAGTTCAATATGTAAAAATGCAGGATACTGACACCACCAAATGCTGACACGGATGTGGAAAAACCAAAGCTCTCATTTATTGTTGGTGGGAATACAAAATAGTGCAGCTATTTTAGAGGACAGTTTGGCAATTTCTTACAAAACTAAACATTATGATACAACTCAGCAATTCAGTATTCACCTAAAGGAATTGAAAACATATGTTCACACAAAAACTTGACCACATATATTTATAGTAGCTTTATTCATAATTGCTAAAATTTGGAAGCAATTAAGATGTCCTCTAGTAGGCGAATGGGTAAAAAGCTATAGAACATCCAAGCACTGGACTATTATTCAGCACTAAAAAGGCATGAGCTAACAAGCCATGAAAATACATGGAATAATCTTTAAAGCATGTTAATAAGAGAAGAAGTAAATTTGAGAAGGCTGCATACTATGTCCTTATAACTTCCTGACATTCTGGAAAAGGCAAAACTTTAGACAATAAAAAGATCAGTGGTTGCCAGAGGTTGGTGGGGAAGGGAGAGGGGACGATGAACAGGTGAAGTAGAGAGGATTTTTAGGACACGGAAACTCTTCTGTAAGATGCTATAATGGTGAACACAGGTTGCTCGTGCATCCTGGACCAATTCCAGTGAGGAGCTGGATTCCTTCCCACACAGCACCAACTAATTGCACCAAGTAATTCTCAGATGCCAGCAGTGTGCCTGAGAATTCAATCCAGTTCTGACACTGCTTGGGGATGGCATGCGATGACATGGGTTAAGGGCTCAGTCCTGGAGACTGTTGTCTACCCCCACTTTAGATGCCAGTGCCAAGCCACCGGCTGCTACTGGTGCTTCTGACCAGCTAACTGACTACAGATTGGAGGGTCCAACAACCTTCTCCTTAGGATCTTTTAATTTGCTATAGGGCTCACAGAATTCACTTACTTATGTTTACCAGTTTATTAAAGGGTATGATAAAGGATAAGAATCAACACACAGATGAAGAGATGCATAGGGCGAGGGATGGGGAAAGGGCAGGAGCTTCCATGCCCTTTCCAAGGCACCACTCTCTCCAGATCTCCACATGTTCATCAATCCAGAAGCTCAATGATCCCACTCCCCTTGGATTTTCATGGAGGCTTCAGCACATAGCCATAATTGATGAAGCCATTGGCCATTGGTTGATTCAACTCTGACCCCTCTCTCCTCAGAGATCTCAGGTGCGGGGTGGGGAGCTGAAAGTTCCAACCCTCTAGTCACATGGTTGGTCCTCCTGGAAGGCAGCCTCTACCTTTTGGTGGGTTCCAAAACTCACCTTCACTAATATAACAAAAGACCCCTTTATCATTCTCAACACTTATGAAATTCCAAGGGTAGGAATTGTGGACAAAGACCAAATACATATGAGGAATATATTAGCCATCTGAATGAACAGATATATATTTTTTATATCACACATGTCATTGTGTATTTTTCCCAACCCATGGAATATGCAACACTAAGCGTGACCCCTAATGGGAACCGTGGACTCTGGGTGATAATGATGTGTCAGTGTAGGCTCATCAGTTGTAATAAATGCACCACTCTAGTGGGAGATGTTGATAATGGGGGAGGTCACACGTGTGTAGAGGCAGACAGTAGACAGGAAATCCCTATTTTCTGCACTATTTTACTATAAACCTGAACATCTGTAAAAAATCAAGTCCATGTTTTTAAGGCTTAGGTTATAGTAGTTTATACTATTTATTTCATGATGCATATTATTTACATGTTGAACATCATGATTACTTCAGTTGAGAACTACATATGAAAATAATTTTTGTGTTTTAAATATACCAACAATGATATTGTTTGATTTATATAACTGCTTATAACTGGATTCTGTATCTGAAATTATTTCCCATCTATGCCTATCTTTTTATGCCAATTTTTTTAATTGGCAAGCTCACATACATAACCCAATGAATTATTAAATTTCATCTGCTTTGAAATAAGAGTTTTCTTACACTACCAAGATAATTGATTCATAATTCCCAGATTCCTGTAGTGAAATCATCTTATATTCCCCTTCCCTTAAAATCTTTTATCAACTCATCCAAAAGATTATTTTTTAATGATTTCAGTTCAGCATTCCCTCTTATTCTTACTCCTCAAAGTCACTCAAAATCAATGCCATTTTGGATGAAATCAAGGCAAACTGGTGTGGTGTAAACTCCATAGTTTTCAAGGAAACAGGAGTATTAATGATTTTTGGATACTGAGGAAATACATAATTATAAAAAGTAGGATTTGTGAAGAATTTAGACGGAAAAAGGAAAGGGCGACATAAATTAAGGGAAATGTCCTTTTCTCATTCCGTTAGAGAGAACATAGATGGTTATAAACATCACTCAAAACTAAAGCCCAGGAGAAAAATTAGCCTTAACATTGTGAATGGAGGGTAGTGTTTCAGCAGTGACATAGCACTATCACTCTTGGTCTCAATGCATTTTTCCACCACTCTTTGTCAAGAATTCATGATCTGCTGCCAGCATAGCCACCTTGATGCAGGAAAATAGACAAAGTGTCAACAGTATCTGCAATAGCTCATAAAATCACCATGTACGTTTCTCTGCCGTGGAATTGTTCTGATTTATGAAAATGTGGGTGAAAAATTTAATGAAGCACCAGAAGATTGGGAGGTCATAATTTCTTCGAAAACAAGTAGGCTGGAGCTCAAGACATTCCAAGGTGTTAATATTAGTGAAGGTACTTTGTAGTTTCAAAATGTTTCTAAAACTTTTAGGCAGCAGTAAGGTTAAGAGCATTATTCTATGAATAAATCTCTGTTGGAGACAATGGAATGATGTTTCAAAATTAAGCTTTCTTCAGTAAATGAGATACATGACTTTTACTCGCCAGTGAAACAGTAAAAGGGATCCACCTTTGAAAACTGACTCCACAACAAAATGACCCTTTTAGAAAGTCATAAGAATAAAAAAGTTTTTAGTAATGACTAGGGAGAATGTAACATTTTTATTGTTTACTTATAACTGTAATATAAAGATACTTAAACACACTTGGAATGTTTAATAAAAAGTGAGAATTATTTCTCTTATAATCATTGAGGTGACCGAGTAAAATGTATTAGAAATAGCATGGTCAGAAAAAACATCTTCTGGTATCACAAGAGAATGTTTGTGTCTTCACAAAAGAAAAATACTAGAGTTCGAATTCTCCTTCATTAATTACTTTTCACCTTGGACAATTTATCAAATCCATCTATACAATTGAATAAAATTGTCTACAAGTATGATAAAAATAAAACTTTCATCCCTAGGATATTCTATTGCAAAAGTTAAAGAGATTATCCGTGGGAAAATGCTAGGCAAACTGCCACATACTTGTTCAAAATTCAGTTACTATAGGTCTGTTTCTAACAGTAATTATTCTGCTGAAATGTGACAGTAAGTCATTAAATTTCTTTTTCATTGTGAAATATTTTGCATAAGAAAATGTATATGAGATAGATGTATATATTTTTTAAGTTCATTTTATTTATTTTGAGGGAGGGACAGAGAAAGAGGGAGCAAGAGAATTCCAAGCAGGCTGTTCTCTTTCAGCACAGAGACCAACAAAGGGCTTGATCCCACAAATCGTGAGATCATGACCTGAGCAGAAATCAAGAGTTGGACACTTGACCAACTGAGCCATCCAGACACCCCGAAATAGATGTATATTTTAAAGGATGATGAAACTTTTCAAAACATGGTAAGATAAAATATTACCTACACTTTTGAAATCTTTTTTTTTTTTTGTCTTTCCTGGTAACAATTCCTCACACATTTCAAAATCCAATAATTTAGCACGTTTTTAATATTTTGTGATAGTCACCCTTTTGTTTATATTTACAAATTTATTGTCCTATATGTATCCCTAAATATGTATGCTTTAAGTTGGTTTATTTACAGAGTTCAGGGACTCAAAATATCTGGCTTGGGCTTCTTCACAACATGGCAGTGGGATTTCAGGGAGGAATATTCCTAAAAAAAAAAATCCCTAATGTGTAAGCATTTATCAAGCCTTGTTTGCATCATGGTTGCAAATGTTCTGTTGGCCAAGCCTAGAGTCAGTGTAGAAGGGCATCTCACAAGATTATGAACTCTAAGAGATATGATTCATTGAGGGCCAATAAAGCAATCATCTCCCACAGAGATCTAAGCAGGTAGGTTGGTGGTATCAAATTTTGGCTGCTCACATGTAAGTTAGAATTCACTGTCAAGTTTTTATTACTTAGTTGCTAAGAAAAGAGGGAATAATAATTGATTGAACCAGTCTTAGATGAACTGGATAAAATTCGAGAAATAGAATACAACACCTGAGCAACAACAACAAAAAAGTGATTCATAATCATAGAGTCTTAAACCATAGCGGCTTAAATTTCTCCAAATACCTTCCAAAGAGTAGTTGTGTTAAAGGTAGATTTGTAAAAGGATTTAATGGTTCAATTTTGCTACCCACCTAGTAGAGAAAAAGGACTACAGAGGCTAGGAACCATGTTTTACCTTTTAGTTGTAGTCCAAATTAAAAATGTAATTTGTATTCTTTCCAAATAGAAGCACACTTAGTAACATGAGAATTTCTTGGTGATTACTCTGAAGAAGCACTGGAAATTCTTGATTTTGTCTTATTTTTTGTTTCCTTCCTTTGAATTCAGCCATAATGATGTACTCATGTCCTATATCAGAGCTGTTTTCAAATAATAAACTTACTTTGACAAAAAATTCTCATGTATAGTTAGAAGAACAGAAGTGCTGTCTTTGGAAGCAAAGAAACTGAATGAGTACCTATGGCAACGGTGGAATGACCATGAAATCAAGGCCTAAATGAACAGCTGTTAGATCCAGAACATTTAGCACAACTAGTCAAACCAAGGTCAGCAGCTGGTGAAACCTGTGAAGTGAAGAGATAGAATTCAGTGACAGGCTTTGAAAATGTTGTCCACAGACATGTAGAAATTATTGTATATGTGTTTAGGTATTGCTGAAAAGGCAATGTTCAGTTCAGTAATTTTTGCAACAATGGACAGCTAAACTATCTTAATGAGCATCTTCAAAAATGAGATATAAAAGACAGAAAATATGTATTATCTGACAAGTCCATATGGCTTAATTACAAATGCCTTGCTATCTGTAGACTCGGTTATGTCCTCATTTATCCCTTGGATAGATTTATTAAACCACATTTTGTCACATTTCATAGCTAAAACTACACAAGTTATTTAGATCACTTTCTGGGAGAACACTGCTTCCTAAACTCTGGCTTTAAATATATTACATATATATGTATAATTTAAATTTTATAAATTATAAAAGGCAACTCATCTTAAACCCTGTTATGTCTTGTTTGTTGTTGTTGTTGTTGTTGTTTTGTTTTGTATTTTAGGGAGAGATGGAGGAACAGAGGGAGAGGGAGAGAAAGAGTCTCAGGTAGGCTCCCCACCCAGCATGGAGTCTGATATCCGAGGGCTAGATCTCAATACCATGAGATCAAGACCTGAACTGAGATCAAGAGTTGATGCTCAACCAATTGAGCTACTCAGGCATCCCTACAGTTTTCTTATTTTTAAAATATTTCTTATTTTTTGAGAAAATGTGGTCTCCCCTATAACACAGAAAATAATGTCTAACTCTAATATTTTTGGCTTCTATTATTGAAGACTCATTAGATAAACTGTAGTTTAGAGCTTAAATTGGCATAAAACACTAACCTCAAGAGATTAATTAGTTATTTAGAGATCCAAAATAAATACATACAAATGTAAATAATAGCACATACTAACAAATTTTAATCATAATATTAGAAAAACCATTTATGGCCAGTTCTTCAAGAATTGAGAAGAGTTTAGAAATATCCCTAGCTAATCATGTTTAAACATTTTTCAGAAGAGGGTGAAATTCTCTATACAGAATTTCAAAAAAGTTCCAATAGTCAGTCCAAATGTGCACATGCTCTTTATTTATGTCAATTAGTCCTTCCCCCTGGCCTGATCCCACTCTGGAAGAAATTTAGACTGGCACTTCCTATTAAAAGAGCTAGCAGGGGCACCTGGGTGGCTCAGTCTGTTGGGCATCTGATTCCGGCTCTGGTCATGATATCACGGTAATAACACTTAGGATCTACCTCTTAGTAAATTTTAAGAATACAATAAAATATTGTTACTTCTAGTCACGCTATTGTATATTACATCTTCAGAATTTGTTCATTTCGCACAAGGAAAGCATCATACCCCTTGACCAGCACCTCCCCATTTCCTCCTCCCATCAGCCACTGATAACCACCCTTCTCCTCTCTGTTTCTATGAACTTGACGGTTTCAGATTCCTCACGTACCTTACTTTCTTAGTAGGAGAAATATAGTATTGAGGAGAAACTTATTTTGTTCTCAAGGACTTATCCTCTGAGACAAACCCTTCAGGACATACAATGCTGTTGACAATACCCACGGTGATGCTGACACAGATATTTGTACTCGAGATTCTTGCTGCGGAGGACAAGTCAGAAATCCACCACTCTGAGTGTTAAAGACAGAAAGTCAAAGTGAGAACAGGAATAGTACTGAAGTGGTCACAGTCAAAGCACAGAGAAACTGAAATCTACTGAACAATATTGTATTAGGAACTTTCAAGTTGCTAAGAGACTAGGCTTTGATTGTTCTCATAAAAAAAGGAAATGGTAATTATGTAACATGATACACGTATTAGCTAATGCTCAGGATTAATCATATTGCAACATAAAAATGTGCCAAATTAAGATATTGAATACCTTGCTGATGGATGTGGAGTATGTCCAAGTACAGGTATTCCCTTTTTCTGAAAGTTTGCCTTACACCACTTTCCTAAAAGACCTACATTAGTGAAAAGGGGTACTCACTTTTGGAAAGCAGGAATGTCTTCTTTTTTTTTTTTTTTTTTGCTATAAAACAATGATAATAGTTTTTCTTATCAAAATTTAGGGACCAGAAACAATCTAAAGAAAAGAAAATTCTATCTTTCTTGCTTTTTCCCCCCAGAGAAATTAACTCTGCATCCTGATAAAAATTCAGTGTGTCACTTTTTGAAATGTAGACATTGGGTTTCAATAGAAAATGTGTGTCATGTGCATCTTGTTTCAATCTCTTTATTTGCATCTGATATGTCAAATTATCAAGGAGCTCTTCAGATAAAAATGGGACTTGTGAATTAAGCATGAAGATAAGACCTAGAAAAGACTGATACTGCTATACCCAGATCACAATATCGTCCCCCAAAACCAGAGAGCACCAGGGAGACCGAGACATGCATGCAAAAGCAAAGGGCTTTATTATTATTACAGGCTGGAGCTCAGGCTCACAGACTTCACCAGTGCAGTGGATTCGTGCTGAGAGCCCTAAGCAAGGGCTGAGCAGGGCTTTTATGGGTTTTGGGAAGGGGGAGTTACAGGAAATTGAGACAGAGGTACAGTGATCCAATCATTATCACATAACATTATTGGCAGTAACTTTAACCATACACATTGTCCAGAGTATTGTTACTTTTGGCGGGACCCAATCACAACATTAGAGTATTAACCAATTACAGAGTGGACCCAGGACTCAGGACCCAGGACCCTCATATAGGGTGTAACTAGCCTTACGCAATAAGTGATTGTCTATAGCTTCTATCTCTAGGCCTGCCCTTAGGAATGTTCAGCATTTTAGCTGGCCGCTTCTGACTGGGTGTTACTAGGGTGGTCCCTGGTTGAGCAATCTGTGCCCTTTCATTGTCTAATGATTCTGAGAAACCTACACTTAGGACTCCAAGGTCAGAGGGGAAACTTGAAGCCTGTCATGGAGTCAGTTTGGTTCAGACCTGTGTCCTTTCAATACTTAAAAGTTTCTGCTTAGAGAATGACTTCTCTGGTCTTGCCATTGTTCTTTAACATTCTCTTTCTTCCAAATCTGGCAGGTCTGTTATACCCAAAACACCAGTTTTTGAGAACAGAGCTTGAATAGTAACACTTTGTTCAGTAGATGCTCACAAAAATTAAAAAGGGTTTATTTCTTAACTACAGACACAGTCAAAATTAAAGAAGTTCTTGTTAGAGACTTCAACAAACTGAACTTTCATTAATATGATTAGGCAAGATGTTAAAATAAAACTCAGTTGATGTATTGATACAAATGAAAGAAAACTAAAAAACTTAACTGATCAAAATACATTTTTTATTTCTTTCTAAAATGTTAAAATTATTCATGCTTTAACAAATTTCCCTTTGTCATCACTAGAAATAATTAATTAATTAATATTTAAGGTTAAGAAAGATTAATATTAATTTAAATATTTATAACCATTAATTGATATAAATTTAATAATAAATATTATATAAATGTTTAATTTTTTCAATAAATCATGAACAATCAGAGGAAAAGCAAGAAAACATACTTTGATTCAAGGAAAAGAGGAAATTTGAATAGAACATATTTTTTATGGTTAAAAAATAAATATATGGATATCTTAAAGCTCTTTTAATTTACAGAATCGCATGATTTAAAAATCTCTACCCAAAACAAATATTGAAATAATAAGAGTATAACAATGTTACCGTTTAAATTTTAATGAGCTTAATAGTAAATTTTCAAAACTCAATTGACTTTTTATAGGTCACAAATGAACAATTGGAATCTGAATTTTAGGTAATGACATTTACAATAGCACCCAATGAAGTGCCATACCTATGTATAAATCTAACACAAATGTAAAAGGTTTATATGCAGCAAACTGTAATACTCTGCCGAGAGAAATCAAAGACAATCTAAAAATTGCAAATACTTAATTTTCATGGACTGTAAGACTCAACAGTGTGATGTGACTTGCTCACAACTTAATCTATACATCCAACACAACCCAATCAAAATTCCCAGAAGCTAGTTCAAAGACAGTGACAAACTGGTTATAAAGTGTATATCAAAAGACAAAAGACCAACACAATACTGAAGAAAAAGAACAAATTTGGAAGACTCACGCTACTCAATTTCAAGACTTCCTGTAAACTGCATTAGTCAAAGCAGTGTGCTTTTATTGAAAGAATAGACATGAAGTCAATGAAACATCAGGGAGAGCCCAGAAAGAGACCAAACAAATATAAGCAATTGACCTTAGAGAAATGAGAAAGAGTAATTAATAGAAGAAACTTTTAAAACAACTGGACTGGAAAAAATTGGATTTCCATATACATAAACACAGACTTAGACACAGACTTTGCATCATTCATAAAGATAAAAATCAAAGAGACTATAGATGTTAAATGCAGAAATACACAACTTCTATAAGGCAGCATATGAGGAAATCCTATGGGTGTAGTGATGAGTTTTTAGATATAATATCAACAAGTTAGTAAATGGAAGAAAAATTGGGTAAATTGGACTTTATTGCAATTAAAATCTTCTTTGAGCAAAACATTATAAGGGATATGGAAAGACAAGATATAGACTGGAGAAATATTTGCAAAGATCTAGTCAAGAAATTATATACAAAGTACATAGAGACCTCTTAAAATCTAATAAGAAAGCAAACAACACACCCAAATAAACAATGAGCTGACTCTTGGTTTTGGCTCAGGTCATGATCTCAGGGTTCACAGTTCATGAGTTTGAGCCCCACATTGACAGTGCAGACTCCTCATTGACAGGAGGAGCCCGATTAGGATTCTCTCTCTCTCTCTACCTCTCTGTCCCCATTCCCTGATTGTGTTCTCTCTAAATAAATAAATAAATAAGCATTTTCAAAAATTAAAAAAATAAAGATATGAGAATATTTTTATATGCTTGGAAGTGAGAAAACATATTTCTAAGTATCTCAGTTACCTAAAAATTTATGATAAAAATTAAAAGATAGTTTAGTTGATTAGTAATGAAAATGTGAAATGCCAACAAGTAGGAAGGGGAAATAAACGTATGTTCGGTAAGGAATGTAAAATAGTTGTTTATAAAAGGTGAGAGGCACAAAATCAATACCTAGGCATAAAGCCATGGAGATGGAATATGAAAATAATCCTAGAAGATAAAGAAAGGAGAAAACAATAAATGTAAGTATAGAAATTAATGAAATAGGAAAAACAGACTGAAAACATGAACAAGATAGCCCACTGATTTTTTACATTTTTTAAACAAACAAGAATATGCTAAAATCTCTGGTGATATTAAACAAACTCAAGAAAGAGAAAACACATAAGTTAATAACAGAAATGTGAAACATACCAACAGATTACTTAAACAAGAGTAACAGGGCTGCCTGGGTGACTCTGTCAGTTAAGCGACTGACTTGATTTTCAGCCTAGGTCATAATCTTGGTGTTGTGAGATCAAGCCTCCCATCAGGCCCTGCTCTGACAGTGCAAAGTCTGCCTGGGATTGTCTCTCTGCCCCTCTCCAGCTCAAGAGCTCCCTCCCCCCCCCCCCCCCCCCACATACACACACACACACACACACACACACACACACTAAATAAACTAAAAAAAAAAAAAGATTCACAAAAAAGATTCACAAAATGACCTAATGAAAACTTTTATATCAATAAAGGAAACCCAATGAAAAATTCTGTGAGATTCATAGTATTAATCGAAGTAGTTCTCTATTGAGATCACTAATTCTGTGTTACAAAGAGTAGTAAAAATAGCAAGTTCTTATAGGGAAATAAGCAATGCGTAGGGATTTGGGTCAGCAAAACAAAGTTGCAAAGTGCATTGTCCAAATTATGTTTATCACTTGATTTAGAGAATAGGGGCCTTTGTGTCATTCTTCTTATTATCACATGTCTGGACTTTGCTCATGGGGAAAAACATTTCTCCCTACCTTCATTTCTAATAAGAATAACTGTTAGTTGTCACTGGCAGCTGGTAATAACTGAATTTTTTTTAACGTTCTGTCTTGGATCTGTTCTCCAGAAGCCAAATGAGATGCTCCTTCAAGTGATTAAGTAAAGGAGTGTTCTTAGAACAAGAAAGAGAAAACCCAAACAAAGAAGGAGAAATCATCGAAACAAGAACCAGCCTGTTCCAGAAAAAGATCTAGAGCTTGAATTCTACCACAAACTAGTTCTCTGCCTTGAGGCAAGCACCTGTCCCTTTAACCCCGTGTCTGACTGAGCTCTGTGGATGGTGAGCATTAGGGATGCACAAAGCCTTTTGCTGCTGGAGCTGCTGGAGTTGGAGACGCAGATCCTGGGTGGCCCAGCACCTTTCTGGGAAAAGACAGCTGTGAATGCTTAGCAACCAACTCTCAGGGGATGGCTAGTGAATGGAGCACGGAAGGCTTCTGAAGGGTGCTCAGAGCAGCCCCATCAACAGCCTGACCACAACAATGAGTATCTTTCCTTTCTCTCGTCCCTACATTCTACCAGCAATTCTCCAATGAGAACTACTGAGACAGCACTTCGTGGAATTTTATCATAAAAGCATCTTCTAGTCATTCCCAGGTCCCAGAGCAACAATTCATTTAATCCCTTATAAACACACTGTATTTTCATAGTCTCTGGATTTGTTATCGACTGTATGTGTTTTTCTGGGTTTTCTTTCCAATGTGGTCTTCTGAAAATTTGTATATTTTAACAGCACGTATTCTAGTGACAGTAGTAGGTAGGGCTGTCATAGAACTTTACACAGTGACACTTCCAGGTTGTTTGAAATTGACTGCATGACATTTAGTGCCTGCCCTGTTCCTTTGGAAGCTGGGCTATTATCCACAAAGCTATGCAGTAGCATGAGAAAAGCATAGTTAAGCGTCTGCAAGAAGATGAATGCTCTTTGTTTCCAAATACACACAGCTCCCCATGCACAGACATGTACTTACAGTGACACACCTCATCACAATCTCAACATGGAGAAAATCTCTAGAATCATATTAAATCCCCCTTGCCCCTTAACTGATTAGAGAGGTTGTGTCAAAATATTAGAGTGCTTACTTTATCGCATGTACTGAGTAGCTGTCTGAAACTACAGTACTAATGGAGTACTACCAAACAAAATATTTTATTATATCATACCTTATTTATTTTTCTTCTTGAATATCTGGGATTTCTGGACTTTGTTTTAAACCGGTTTTGTTTCTCTTTCTCTCTCTGATTTCACTTTAGGAGTTAAGTTCTTAAGAGTGAGCTATGCAATGCCCCCGGAGCAGAATGCCGTCACTTCGGGATGACTACTGATGAAGAAAGCATGCAAATATGTCAGAGATACATCTCCTTGTCTGCCTGCTCTCCTTCTAAACCAACTCCCAGGAAAATGAATAAATAACAACAGAGGACATTTTTAAATCTTTACTCAATATTTTTATTAAATAGCATTATTTTTCCATGTAAACATTTAGATTTTTACTGACAAAACTGATGTCATAGAAATGTTAAAGAAGAAAATGAATGAAGTTTTGCTGCGTTCCTCCTTTTGTAACACTACTAAGTGAAAAAAATTTGGGGGAAACTGAAGACTTCACCTAAAACATAGAGAGTTTGCAAAAGCTAACTCTGTCAGCCAGTGCCCTGGACTCTGGGATAATTGCTGTTAAGAATTTTTTATTGGTACCTTGTCAGTGACCAGTCTACTTTGAAGTCACAAGTTGGCTTCGTGAGTATAGGCATTTAGCAGGTCACTTCAACCAAGATTAATAATGCTGGCAATGTAATAAATAATAATGAAATATCTTCATGGATAATGAATTCTGTCCACTTCTCTAAATACTTATCTGATTTACACTTAATTTACACTTAATTCATTTAAGTAAAAAAATTTAAATATAAATTGTAAAAGTCAATATTTTACCAATAAAAGACACAGAGGGCTTAAGGAAGTCACCCAGTTCATTAAGCACTGAAGCTGAGATTTCAGATCCAAAATGAGGGTGTTCCCATAAGAAATTTTTTCTATTCATGATAGGTCTAGAACAACTGTCCACTAGTCAAGGAAAACAAAGCCAAATCTGTAGGCAGAGGAGGGGGAGAAGTTATGTAGGGAAATATTTGACAGTATCAAGTTGCAAGCTCCAAGCTACCCACAGGGCAAAGAGATCCGGAGTTCAGGATGTGGATTTCATCAAGAGTAGTACATGCTCTAGAACTATGGAGACACAAACCCAGAATTCAATGCATAGGCAAAACTTGCACAAGATTTAAAGTAAAAGGACATTTTTTGTTTGATGTCATGTTTGTTTTCAAATACAAACAACCTCAAATCAAGCTGGGCATTTGTTTCTGGTTCCTTCATTAGGGCTCAGACTTTCTTCCTTCTCCCCAGTAGTTCCTTCTCCCTCTTAGCTCTGCCCTCTCAGTCATCTTTCCTTTCCATAAAATTAGCTCATGAATTGAAAGAAATTGCTTAGATCTTTCTGCAGTCTTTTTTTTTTTTTTTTTTTTTTTGGTAGGCTCATGCCTAGTGCAAAGTCCTCCTGAACTCAGGACCCTGTGATCCAGACATAAGCTGAGATCAAGAGTCCAAAGCTTAATTGACTGAGCCACCCAGGGTGTCACAGATCTTTCTGAAGTCTTAACAGAGAGTTTTACATCATATACTTGGTTATATTTCTATCTTATTTACCTGATAGCAACCTGGATCATATCTTTGCTTTGGAAGCTATTATTTAGTTTGAGAATTATATGTCATTTGAAGAGGATGAGAATGAGAAAGGATTTTATATTTCCATCCAGGAGGCCTGGCTTTTTTATATTTAGCCTAACTTCCTCTGTCCGTATCTTTCCTACACATCAGAAGGAAGTCAGTTCTGTCTGGAAATCTTCTTAATGACATTACCAAGTTCATTAGGTACCTATCCTATTTTTCACATCTTGCAGGTTACAGTGTTGCCAAATTACCACTACTAAATAACAAGGGTCTTCTTTCCTCCAATTTGCAGTTTACATTTCTCTTTAGTTCCTTACTAATGGTCTCCTCCATGCCCTGATACTTTTACTATTATGCTTGGGGTCCTTCCCGACTTTACTGACTTTTCCTCAAGGTTCCTCAGGTTATGTAGTCTTTCATTTGACACCCAGTCTGAAATGAATTGACACATATGACCAAAAGCAAGTAAAATACACTATTTTTCCAGATAATAGATTTTTTTCATCTTATTTCATGCCATATCATATTTTGATTTTGGTATTTTGGCCCTTTAAATGATTGCATTTACTGAATTGCATTTTGTTATTATACTACCTCAACATAGGTATAAAACCTAAGAAATGACCATAGGAAAATATATTTCAATATTTACAGTCATTATTTACATATGACTTAAACATCATTTCCAACAACTCATCGTTCATATATATCACTGAGTAGTATCCATAAGAAAAAACTCCTGTGTGAGAACGTCAGAACTAACAGTTTACATTCCATCTAAACACCATAGGCTTTTTTTTTTTTGAGCCTAGATATCTTTATTGCTAAATTGTGGCTAACTTCTAAGAAATAAGGGAGATTTTAAGGAATAAGCTTCTTCCCAAGTCGATCTTATCCCAAGCTTGACTGTTAGTTCCTATGTTTATTTCCCATTTGTTTTAATTTTCTCAAGCATTTATTTGTTCCACTTGCAGAACATAGAACTGTGTAAACTACTTCAAGTGATTTTAGGAACTAAGCTACCTCTAAACAGGTAATCATGTGACAGTCCACATGTAGAATTTTAGGAAAAAAACTAATATACTTTCCCTGCCTTTGATATAATGAAATAGAGTTTCCATATTATCCATTATTCCACTGGGTCATTTCTTAAGGACTCCATTATTAGAATTTCTAATGCTGTTCCAACTGTGTTCAACTCAAAGCCCAACAACCTTGCCATGTCCAACCTACTGCCAGAGAGCAACCTTCTGTCTTCCTAAGTGCAATTTGACTACACTGCTGTTGATGTATGTTTCTGTCAGCTTTTAGTATGGTTGATGTCTGCACAATCTCCTTAATTTGATTGATCCAAATCAACTGTCATGATCTCTATCCAAGCTGCTCTAGTCAAAGTATATTTTAGTATTTTCTAAACTTGAAGAGATTAGAGTCCTGTAACAGGTTAGACATACATAGCATGCCTAGGATCTCAATCCAAACAATTAATTCTCAGTTGTCACATAGCTGCACAAAATTAACATCTTTTTATTTACGTCTGTCTTAGAAGTAAAGCTTTACTATTAAAATGACATTTAAACTGCAATGAAGGAGAATAGAAGCAAGAGATGAAATATATTATTGGTATCTTTTAATAATACGTGTGGACGTAAGCAAACAGTGGTCATCTACATGGGAAGTTAGTGTCTCAGAATCAGTAATTTGATGAATAAGATATGAAGGAGAAGCTGTTTGGAACTGAATTTTTCAGAATATTTGTAGCTGCCTTAGGGATTTCATCTAGAAATTGCTTTAAATCATATAAACTGTAGTAAAGAATTAAAATTGTATATGTTTTCAAGAATTTAATTTTAAAAGAGAAAAACAAATATAAACCCTACTTAGTGTTTTACTTGAAGAACTAATATAAGGAAAAACTTGGTGTAAGTGTGTTGAGTGAGAAGCATTGGATGTAAAAATCCACGCTGAAAATCCCCATAGTAACAGAATTCACTTCCTTTCCACAGACACGGGAGAACCTCCACAGTAATATTAAATGGGGATTCCAAGTTGAAGTAGGGCTTTGGAAGAGAAAATAAATTTCTGGATCTTTGCTTGGATATAATTTCTTTTATACTTTTATGTGTCCTGCAATCCATATATCTGTATTGTACACCTGTTGTAAAGTAAGTTCTCTACCTATTCCATGAATAATATTGAATTACCGTTCACATTCAATGCTCTGGGTCTGTATTTTCCCAGTCTCCAAAGATTTTGATGAATACCTGTTGCTAAGAAAACTATCTTTAGCTATAGAATCAGGCATATCTGTATATAAAAAATTATATTGCAAATAAGACCAGACCTAGCCTAACACTTAGGAACATGAAATTAATATGGCTCATAAAAGGACATAAGAAGATCAACCAGAATTGATATCATTTCATGTGGAATCCAAAAGAATGGATAAAATGAATACTCTTCATCATAAAGCTAAAATTAGGTCATAGAGTTTAAAGAGATATTAGACAAATAATTGCAATAAAAGTTAAATTACTATGATAACTACTACCACAGGAGAATATAGAGTTCATAGAATCATCTATCATGGGGGCCTAAGTTTAGCTATCATAGAAAACCTTCCTGAAGAAATGAGTTATCTGCTTCATCTCTTAAATAGAACACTACTGTAATAAATGTGAGAATAATAGAATTTGATGCAAAGCATATATTTTTGGAGATTAAAAGATATGAATATTCTTTCACTATTCAACTAAAATTATGCCAACAATTGCTCAATCTTTTCTGGTATGTTTGATCATAATGATTAACTTCAAACTTCTCTTGTCTTCACAGCTACCCTAATATCTGCACATACCAAACATGCACTTAGCAAGCATTTAGGTATGTCAAAATTATGTATTTTTAAGTCCACCTCTGACTATATTATGGAACATTTGAAAATGATACCAAATTTTATTACTGTTTCTTTTACCATGTTTTTAAATTTTTTTAACGTTTATTTATTTTTGGGAGAGGAGATGGAGCACGAGTGGGTGAGGGGCAGAGAGAAAGGGAGACACAAATTCTGAAACAGGCTCCAGGCTCTGCACTGTCAGCACAGGGCTGGATACAGGGCTCGAACTCATGAACCGTGAGATCATGACCTGAGCAGAAGTCGGACGCTTAACCAACTGAACCACCCAGGCACCTCCTCCTTTACCACTTTAACACAGTGCCTTGAAAATAGAAAGTAATCTATAACATGTGCATTTACACTAATCAATTGATTGTTCTCATTGCTGACCACTGTATCATATGTGATAGTATGAGAAAACAGGAGGAACAGATACAAACAGAGAGTAAAAATTTCTCAAGGATAATACAATTTGAAAAGAATAGAGAAATCTCATAATTATAACGTCTGTGTCTTTAGAACTTTGCAAATGCTTTCTCATTCAATAGCGATTAATTTTCCCTAGCAAAATCTCCATGGAATCACCCGTCATTTTGGTGAGTTACAGGGTGGAATTGTTATTTACTTCCCTTGTGCTGTCAATCAGCAAAGCTCATTCCTTCCCGGAGTCATAACTAGCACATCACCATTTCCACAGCAAATATTAATCAGCGGGTATTACATTATGGTACCTGAAAATCATGAGCTAAGTTGTACTGAATTACGAGGTGCATTAATAAAGTAGAACTCTCCAGAGATTGTTGATATATGGCAGTTATAATTCCGCTCATGCTGATCATTCATTGTATTTTATTTAGGGGAGAAACACCCCTAATATAAATAAATGAAAGCTTACTCTGCTTGAATAATTTCAATTTAGAACTGAATGTGTTAACGTGGACTGTGAGTCACACTGCCAGTCTTTTCCATTTCTCTTAGGAGGGAGGGAGGATGCGCTCACTTTATATTGTACTGCCCTCTGGCTGGTAAAAGTCGCTGCCAGAACAAGAGATTAGTTAACATTCAACATATGTTAATTAATGTACTTTATTAAAATGTGTTATTGTTGCCTTTATCCATTCTTACTACTTAATTCATTGCTGTAGGGGATATAGAGAAACCATCAGGCCTTTTCAGAGCATCAACACCTCACACAGGAAAGTTGGATTTTAAAGTAGTAGAATCCTTCCTTTCACCTCTTGCTGCTTAAAATGACTACTTTTTCCTCAATATGTGGAAAACCATAATTCAAAAATTTATTATATCAAATGAATAAGGAAACTTCATTTGCAAAATATGTGGGAGGTTTATCTTAGGAAACTCAGTGGAGTCCGTTTTTAAAATATTCTGTGTTCAGAAGGTTAAATCTTGAGCATTTACAATGCTTGGGAAAACCATGTAAGTTAGTGATATATAGACTCAGGCATACAATAGAACTTTCTTAATGTAGTTTATTCCTTCCACAAAACATGCTGACTAATTCCCAGGGTAGGCTAAGAACTTTCTACACTGAGGTACAACAATGTGCAACTACTTCCAGCTGGTGAGTAATTACAGTCACAAAGAGTCAACTGCATTAGCTCTTAATCCATTTTTATCAGTCAGGGCAAGCTGGGGGAGATTGTGGAAACAACCCCAAAGTCTTGTGGCTTTCCATGAAAGTTGATGGCTTACTTGCGTAAAGTCTGCTCTGTGTTGTGTGACAGTCAGCTACCCTCCATCAAACATCTGGACTGATTTCATCAAGCTACCACAAGACATCATGTCATTTGTGTTTTCTTTTCAAGGTGTGTGTGTGGTTTCCTGATGCATGGAAAGAGAGAACCAGGAGAACAAACAGACCTTCCAGGCTTCATGCAGCCGTTTACACATGGTCTCCCACAACACATTATCCAGAGCTAGTCCATCACATTGTACCAAACAGACGGAAGGGTAGGTTGTGATGTGCAAGGGGTTACACAGTGCAGGGGAGATTGGGTGAGCATTAAATGTTCCTTCCAATGTCGTTGTGATGAAGTTTTGGGGTGATGGTGAGATGGTACGGAGCTGACAGACAAGAAAGAATTCTTGAAGATGTCTTTGATCCAAAAGTTTATTTTATTATAAAACATGGGGACAAGACCATGGGCAAAAACAGCTGCACTGGGGTTGTGACGTTTAACTCATAATATAACCCTCAGGCTGGGAGGGGTCAGGGATAGAGTAAGTCTTTAAGGTATTTTGGAAGCAGGGGTTCCAGGGCCTTGACAGGCTAGCTGTTATTAGGGAAACAATGCTTAGTCCTGTTTGATAAAACCTCAGTCATGAGACCTTTCAGATGTATATGAGGGAGGCCATAGCTTGGAGGATGATTGCCAGCCTACATCTTGGGGACACTTGAGATAAGGGAAGAAGGAAGGTTGACTTACAAGATCCTCAAGGTTGGCATAATGATAAGCTAAGATTCTCCTTTGTCACCACCAAAATACCATCCTTGAGGCAGCTGAGCTCCTAGAGGAGGCCACTCTGCTGGTCTCAAGGACTTGTCAATGGACTATAAAGCAGCAAGAGAATTTAATTTTTCATTTGCCTTAATTTCCCACATTCCCATGACAAGTCCCTGAACCCCTTTCCTTTGTTGTTGGGTACTTGGAGTGTCCGAGGGACATCACATGACTTCCACCTGGGGGAGGGGGATCAGCCTGTATTTTGCCCTCAGTTTACCCCAAGGTCCCACATCAATTGTATAGTTTGATCAAATTTTAAGAAATATATTAAAGATGAGTGAAAAAATTGAAATATAGTTAGCAAAACATGACCGTGTTGGAATATCTTGCTGAAGACTACTCGATGAATGAAGCATAATATCCAATTAAGTGTCAGGATGATTTATGTAAAACAAGTAAAGAAAAATAAGCAAAAGGCACTAAAATCATTTGAATGAATTGTGAATGATTTTAAATTTTCTTTAAGCCTGTTTTAAAAAGCACATAATCCTAATGGATACATTATAACTATTTGTCCAACTTGCATGAAAAATAAGGCTTTCAGACTCAAACAGACTCAGATTAAAAGAAAAGGCCTTGTTCTTATGTAATATTTACAAGTGAAAATGATTTAAGATAAAATGTTTGACTTGCATACACTATTGGCTTTACTGTATTTTAGTGTATATGTATTTAAAAAGATAGCAGTCTAAGGGCGCCTGGGTGGCTCAGTTGGTTAAGCGTCTGGCTTCAGCTCAGGTCATGATCTCACGGTTCATGGATTCAAGCCCCACGCCGGGCTCTGTGCTGACAGCTCAGAGCCTGCAGCCTGTCTTCAGATTCTGTGTCTCCCTCTCTCTCTGACCCTACCCTGCTCACGCTGTCTCTCTCTCTCTCTCAAAAATAAATAAAAACATTAAAACAATTTTTTAAAGATAGCATTCTTATAGAATTATTTTTCATTTAATAAACTTAACTTTATTTTAAAATACATTTTCCAAATAAAATGCACCTTAAAGGCTTAATTATTTTATTAACTTCCTTAGCATATTGCTTTTTTTCCCACAAATCCAACACATGGAATTCAAGTAAGCAAAGTCATATACTGTAAAGTTTTATTTCAACTCTAAAAACTTACTAACATACATAAAGGCATACAATCAAATACTGTTTTCAACCCATCTGTTAGCATTTGTAAAGCATTTGACTGTCATTAATTAATAAACCTGAAAGGTTATAAATGAATAAGACTATAGAAAAATAACTTAGAAATTTCTATCATTAATTATGCATTCTTAATAGGGCCATATTTTGTTTGTTTTTCCAAACAATCTGTTTTTCCTCTATCTCAACACTGAGATTTAAGGAACACATAACAACATGAGACATTCTGTACATGTTTAAGATAAATTTTTACATTAACAAGTAACAATGAAGAGATCTTATTTATATATATTAAATTGCCAAGGGATATGTGAGTATGCAATTTATTTTATAAAATCGTCCTGAATATATAAAATTCTCTTTGGTTCAATACCCAGAAGGATATACATTAAATTAAAATACAAAAGAAATTTCCTTTTAGCTTTCTATTATTTTCCTCTCTTTCTCTTCCTTCCTTCCTTCCTTGCTTCCTTCCTTCCTTTCTTCCTTTCTTCCTATTTCTTTCTTCCTTTCTTTTTTTCTTCCTCTATCTCTCTCTTTCTCTGTCTCCCTTCCTCCCTTCCTCATTTCCCCTCTTTCTTTTTTTCTTTCTTATGAATACAAAAATATGTAAAATACAAATGTGTAAACATTTAGAATAAAAAATGAAAACACATATCAGGAACATTCAGATTTGAATTTATTTCTTTCTCTTTTGTAGCCAAATTACATAAAATGATCATTGTGAAAGTAATTTGCCAGTGTCCTTCTTGGGTCTTCCAACATCTCCCCACTGTTATCAGGGGAAACCATTGACCAATTTTGCTGTTTCTCTACTTTCCATTCAAATGCTAACATTGATCAATCATGTCAGTTGAACATATTTAAATTCTACCTAGAGTGAATAGCATTTGAATTTCAAATGATATTTGGAATGCACACTCACATACACAAAAAAATTGAATTTATTTTAATCTCCACTGATATTTGGGTCTGGATCAAACCTCCTGTCAAAAAGCGATAGGACCTTCACTTTTTTGTCTCTGATGAAGGTCTTTATTTTTTAACATAAGGAGAAACATTCGTTTCTGGGAGAGAATGAACATAGAGCTCCTCTCTCTTAATGCTTGGAGCTTCTGATTGCAAATTCATAGTTTCTCTAATTTTAATGGAAAATTTTGAATTGGAAATACTGCACTGAGATTTTTAAAACCCAACAGAAGAAATATGTTTGAAAATAAATGATATGAGCACAACTTTCAAGAGACGCATTGAATAAAGCTTGTAGTGCCAAATAGATCAAAGGAGAGCCACTGCTGGTAAGCAGGGTTCCCTGTGGTCTTGTGGATAGATCCATATATATGGATATATGTTATATATGTGTACACACACACACACACACACACACACACACATACACACAAATTTTGGCTTATATTTAATTACATTTCCATAAACATTGGAGTAAATAAAATTAAAATTAAAATTGAAGAAATAGGAAGACATCTAAAAGTATTTTTATGTTGTTGTCAGTGGGAAAACTGCTTTTTAAAAGAAAAGTGTTATTTGCTGTGGTTTCAATGTCAATAGCCCACATAACATTCTCACATATAGTAAAGGAGTTTAATAACACCTTCCATTCATCCATGTCTTCATTTAGATCACTGGGAACACCTCACATATGATAATGCGTAGCAGGGACAAACTTTTTGTGTGTGGATGAAAATAATTTGATCGTCTTGTAATAGTCAATTCCTATTTTTCAGAATTCTCACAATCTGGTCCTTTTAAAATATCCCCCAAAGAGCTAGCACATGAAAAACTGACTATATTAGAGAAGGAAATAGTTTTGCTAACCTACTGAAAGTATTTGGATAAATCTACATACTACAGAGATTCTAAGCTCAAGTATCAAACCAACCAAGAACATAAACTCCCATAAATGCTAAAATGTTTGTAAGTTACTAACTAGTCCAAGTTACAGTTTAAAACTTAGAGGCCAGATTTCCACATACTGATAGATATCAGAATACTTGCTGATTGAAGCTGCCTCATAAAAATCATTACTCTGACGATCATTATGATAAGACTACCTACATTAGTGGACAAATCTCTCCTCATATCTCACAGTGGTGTGATAAAATCTGGAACCCTTTAAGTCAGAGAGATAGAAACAAGGCATCTCTGTGCTCACTCACCTCACCAAATCTATCTATAGATTATACTTCCTTTTCCTGCTGAGATTTGTTTTGACTCTCAAAATGAAAGGAATTAATGCAAAATTTCCTTTCTTCCTTTCTGAAGGCTGAGTACATTGAATCCAATTCAGATAGCAGAATGGAAGCCTCAGATTCCTTCTAAGGCATTGTCAGCATGCTAGGATGGTCAAAAAATTAAAAGAAATATTACTTTCTGAATATTAGAATTTCCAAGGTGCTTCTATTGCCATGCCATCCTAACCAGGATTTATTTTTAGAAAGTTTGGTTTCTTATATATTTTGTATTCAAATTCTTAAACTTTTTAATATTTGTAAATACAGGAGATGGGACCTTAATTGTCAATATTAATACTCCATTAAATGCGATTATAAATAAGTTATAGGAAGCCATATCCATTTTCAGAAGGTGAAGAACATGGTAATAGATTGTAAAATCTTCAGAGTTCAGAAAAGAAAATATAAGGAAAGAAGCAGTGAAAAACAAAACTTCTCATGAGAAAATATCTACAAAATAACTTTGTGAATCCAATTGTTTGGTGTTATTGGAGGACCTCACTTCCCTTTGCAAAAGGGCCAGTTAATTTTGAAAGGGACAATTTTGTGTGTTGTATCATCAGAAGAGAAAAAACAATCCTATATGTCTATGACTATCACAGTTTAGGACTGGAAAAAAATACAATGAATGACCTGTGAGAAAAACCAAGTAACTATCTCTATTTCTAGCAAAAGTGATTAGATATCTTAATCACTATCAGTTAATTAGATAACTTAATCAAATGTTAGAAACAAACTCATTTCTTAGATACATCTCTGGAAAACCATTCTCAACTGAGAAACAATTTTATTTCATAAACTTACAAATCTCTCTTGTGAACCATTTAAGGTGTTAGTAATCGATTCATGAAGAGTTAAAGGACAGGGACAACTGGGTGGCTCAGTCAGGTAAGTGCCACTTTCTTGATGTCAGCTCAGGTCACGATCAAGCTTCCTGGGTTCAAGCCCCGTGTAGGTGCAGAGACTGCTTGGGATCCTCTCTCTCCCTCTTTCTGCCTCTCCCCTCCTCGCTTGTTTATGCGCTTTCTCTCTGTGTCTGTCTCTCTCAAAAAAAATAAATAAATAAACTTAAAGAAAAAAGATTTAGAGGATTATCCTAGGAGAAAATTTGAAATGCTCTTTGGATGCGAATTTTGAGTCTTCCTCTTGACTTTTTGACAACTTTTTCCACATCCCTCCATTCTTCTTCAATGCATGTTGATTTGCATCGTCCCACAAAAACTAAAATGTTATAACTACAGATGAGGCAAAACACGTGAATGTTTGATGCTCTTGCTATTGTGATTTTAATCGTAAACTGAGAAAAATAGCAATCCCTGTGACTATAGATTCAAAAATGATTTACAAGCTCTCTACATATGCAGAAATTGTGGAAGCTTAAAATAAACAAGTGAGCCATTGCCCTGGATTCACTCTCTGTTGTCTAACCAACAATTCCTTAAATATGAAAAGCAATAGTTAGACCCACTATGTCACACAAAATATCATCTTTGTTAAAAGATTTTCCAATCCATGAACCCGAGGTTTCTTTAAATGGGTAATGTGCACCAAAACAACTCTAATATTCTCCCCAGAGTCTGCCTAGTACCTGGCCTCCTTACAATCACACCAAACTACCAGTCACTATTTATCTGCTCATATCCTGTTCCTAAAACACTCTCCAACTGATATCAATAAAGCAAAAGAAAATTGTCAGAGATAGTGTTTCTTTTGGAAGTTGTGTTTTGACTTTCTGTACTGATTTTGTTGTGTTTTCTCATATGTTCCAGCTAACTAGGTGCCTTCAGTAACAATATAATTTTTTCATTCTTAGAATGAGATATCAAGGATTTTAATAGCATTTTGTGGGAATAGAGAATCTTCTTTTAGTCCATTTAAAAAGAATAGAAACTGTGCATCAAAACGGATATGACAAGAAACATGTTAACTGTACTTATACAGAGAATAGGGAGTGAATGCTATGAATAGACATATCCCATTTTGTGATCATGCAAATTCATCTCGTTTCAGCAGTTTCACATTTGGCTTTCCAGTTTCAACTGTGGATGCTTTGACTAAATAAGACCCTGCTCATCCTGCATTTCCTAATTGTTAAAGGTAAGTCCAACAGCTGAGCATGGAAAAGTCAACAGAGTTCACCTGTTTCTTCAGTGTTGTTTATACTGCTAAGAATGTTGACCAGCATGCTGGAAATCCATTCTGAAGAGACCAAAAGTTCCAGGTCAACTGGGTTTTCAAGAAGTGGGTGGCAAGACCCACTGGCAATCTGAGGGTATCCACTCTGGCCCTGTCAGGTGAGAGTTCCATTTTCCTGGATAGTTTTCATTTGTTTGACAATACTCAGCTTTTGGAGTATGAGTGACATTTTACATGAAGAGTTAGTATTGGATGAACTTATCAAAGGACTTGAAAAATGGGCATGAGTACTATCTTCAGAGTGTCCATGCATACATTGAAAAATGTAGTCTTAGTTATCTTTTTCCATTCACTCCTCTCTCTCCTTACTACTGTAGGATATCTAGTCGAGGCTCCAAAGGAAATTATCTACCAGCACCACTGTGCCCTTCCCATATTTCTTATCTGACCTCTTTCTCTCTGCTTTAACACTGTTGACTACCTCCAATTGATACTCCCATCTCCTAGTTTATGTGACAACAAATTTTCTTGGAGTCCCTTCTACCCCCTACCTCTAGGTTATAGCTTCTCAGTATTCTTTGTGAACTCACATTTTCCCATTAATTCTTGAAGTGAATGACAAGTCCATCTAATTTCTCTATCAAATCAGCATTATGGCTAGAAAAGTAACTTTGAAGAGATGTGTAAACCCAGATATATTTCATAGAAATTTTAACCCTTCAAATATTACTGCAGTCATCGTGGTTTCTGTGTGAGTTCCGTCTTTAAGTCTGGAGTTTCAAAAAGTTTTGGTGAAAATTATTGTAGCATACTTTTTTTTCAGTGCAACATACTTTACACAGCATCTTCCCAACCATTGTCTTCGTTAAACCTTCAATACTATTACATAATAAAGTGAATATTTGCATATTTAAACTAAATTAACTACATTTTGCATATTAAAAGCTGAGTCTCAGAAAAGGTATGTTACTAATGCAAGTTGGGGTATCTAACACTTGCAAGAGCTAAGAATCAAATGATCTTAGCTCATTTCACAATGATATAGTGTCAATAAATAGAAAAACAGAATGAATGAAATTTTATCATTGGTTAATATGAAGAGATTAAAACTTTCAAGAGTTGTTATTTAAGACTTAATGTTATAATTCCATGTGAACAAAAGTGGTTTAAATTGGTTATTGTCCTTAAAAAGTATGATATCTCATAGTTTTCTGGAAAAAAATGAAATACATGTGTTAGAAAATATTTCACCTAATGCATTTGTGATAAGTTATCCTAATAGCAGGCATCCTTTATATGATTTGGGAAAAATGGCACCTGATCCCTGTGATCTTCCTCCTTCACAAAAAACATATAAGCTTAGTCTAATCAAGAGAAAGACATCAGATCGGCCCCAATTGATCAACAGTCTGTATAGTACCAGTCCATTACTCCCCCAAATTGCCAAGACCATTAAAAACAAAAAAATTCTGAGAAACTATCACAGCTAAGTGGAGTTTAAAAAGCCATGGAAACTCAAGGTAATGTGGCACACCTGAATGGGAACCTGTCGCATAAAAGTACATCACAAAAAGTACATTAAGTAAAATCTAAGAAATCTAAACAAATATGGTATGTTAGGTAAACTAAGGTGTCAATATAGGTTTATTAATTGTAACAAACATGCCATTCAAAAGTAAGATGTTAAAGGGAAACCAAGTTTGTAGTAGTAGTAGTATCTCTACTATCTTTCCAATTTTTTGTTAGTCTAAAACTGAGCTAAATAAAACCGGTTTAAAATAAAAATTATACTGGAACAAAAAAACTTTAAACATACACTTACCAATTCTCAAGTGCACTGGTGATCTATGTCCACACAATATAATCTAATAAGAATGCTTACAGTGGCTTTATTTGTAATTGTCACACACTTGAAAGAGCCCAGATGGGACTTCAACCTGGAAATTGATGAAGTGGCAATTCATATAGTGAAATAGTACTCAGACATCACAAAACAATGAGCTACTGATAAATCAACAACATGGCTGAAACTCAAATGCACTATGCTTATAGAACGAGGACAGATCTGAAAGGCCACCGAATGTGTTTCCATTTATTTATCATTCTTACAGAGACAGACTTATCAGGACAGAAAACAGATTAGTAGTTACCAGGAAGTAGAGAAAGAGAGTTTTACAAATAAGGGGTTATGGAAATTTTGGTTATCAGAACTCCTCTATAGTTTGATTGTGATCATAGTTACATTACTAATACATTTTTAAAAACTCATAAAAAGATTCACTACAAAGATGAATTTTACTACATATAAATTATATCAATAAAAAAAGCAGAAAAGTAACTGGGTTACAACATTATGTCACTTTGATTATTATGACATGTGTGGTTATCTTTTGAATAATAACCTGAATGGATTGAAGTCTCATTAGTCAAATCTTTACGGAGACTTAGTAGAGAAGAGCCATAGCAACCGTGGACTAATATCACAATTATGAACTAAGGGCAAGTTTTGGGAAGGATTTTGACTCTTGGAGTCATTAAATCCTAAAAAATCCAGGCAACTGGCATGTGTTGGGCAAACTTGCTCAGTGAATGCTGTAGCTTATTTACCAAGTTAATGATAAGAATCAGCTTGTGAGACCTCTTGAAGGGATTTGTCAGGCCACACTTTTTCATCAGTACTGAGGACAAAGCACTAGAGAAAGGGATTAAGAATAAAGAAGCATCATGAAAAGCCAAGAGGCAGTAACAGAATGGCGACGAATAACATTTGTCATGGCTATTCACAAAATAATAATATTGTTCATGTAAAGATGAAGTGTCCCAATTCAACTTCCCACATAAATTCACTTTTGCCAGAAAAATGAATAGCTCCTCTCAATATATTCTATTAAAATCTACAAGAATATTGCCCCAACCCAAAAATATATTACAATTTGTTTGCAAGCTCTTATGAAATATTTTCCTGTCATGAGCAAAAGAACAAATAATATTTATTGAATTTAAAAACACATCAGAGATGTTTAAGCCCTTGAAAATAAAGATGCACAATCAAGGTATAAAATATTTAATAATGGCTTGCTAATTTATGCAATTCGAAATTGCATGAGAAATACAATTACATTCCCATCAGTCAAAAGGAAGAATGAGCTCAGAGTATTATTTAAAATTCAAAAGCACTTTAAAGGGGCAGGAATCTCATAGAGCTCATTAGATCAGAGGATTTGCTTGCAAGGAATGTGAACTCAGGTATGCTTGTTATTACAAGAAAAATAAAGAAAGTTACATTATTGGACATAAGAGGTTAATAATTTATCAGTCCAACCTCTTAGAAAATGAATTCATTTATTAGATAAAAATCTAATAATTTTGATTACAACTGGAATCAAAGAAATGCTTAAAATTAAAATGGAATAATTTTGAAGAGAAACAAAGAAAAGTAATTAGAGTCAGAGTTGCCAAACCACCAATAGCTATTGTTCACCCAATAATTCATATGTGGCAAGTGCACAAGTGCCAGTGGAAATGGCAACTTGTCATCAGATAGTACATTAACATTCCAGACATTACTCGGACGTCTGTACAGTTCATCCTCTTTAATCCCCAAAGTAACAAAATAACGTCGTTTCTCTTATCATTATCCCAGTTTTACAGATGAGGATATCAACCTTTTGTGTCTATCTTTCCCCAGATTCTGCTATCTGAAAGTCCACACTGTATAGTTCTTCAAGGTGTAGACCATCCTGTCATCCTGGGGTCTCTTGGCTAAACTTGCATGTTAAACCCTGTGAAGTAGAATGTAAGAAACTTGATCTTAGCGTAGTCCATGCTAAACGTGATTCAATTTTCATCTTGCTTTCTACTTTGTTAAGTTTTAGTTAGATCTCCATTGTCAAAGGGAGGGTACGGAGTAGTCACTAAATCAGAGTCTCTGAAGCTAATCTGCTCATGTTCACAAGCATGAGGAATAGAAAACACCTAACAGCAATGTTTAAAAGATTGAATACTTTAAAGATATACACAGGCCCTACCCTACGTAAGTATTCCATTGATACTGACTTACTTCTAATTCATTTAGATTCATTTATTTTACTGATTTTAATAACATGTAAAGGGCTTTGCTTGACAATGTTCAACCTTTCTTCTTTTCTAGTTGGATAACTGAAGACTATACATTTCTATCTAAGAACATTTTAGTTGCATCCCACAAGATTTGGACAAGGGGAATTATGTCACTGATATCTAATCAACAATATAATTTCTTATTTGTTTGAGGAGTTATTGATCATTTGCTTATTTTTTTCTAAATGTCAAAGCAGGATATAGAGCATTTGTAACCACTGAGCATTTTGTTTCTTTGAAAATATTTGAGATCTGCTTCCTTGCATGTGGTCAGTTCTCAGACATATTTCATGTTGTATGTGTGTACAACAGATCTAGTTTTCTTAGTGGTGTGTTGAAATCTTCTTTGATTCTAGTGGTAGTTTGGGGCTCCTTTGTTCAACTGATTATTAAGACAATAAGGACAAATCCCCCACATGATGGTGGATGGTTTAGATCCACTTGTTCTTCTCACAGTTTGCTAACTATATGTAAGCTACGTTCTTAGGTGCATCAACTTCTATATGTTTCTGATAAGGTAAGCTTATTATCATGCATTGAATTCCTTTGTCTCCAATGATGCTTTTTGCCCCCAAAGTCATTTTTATCATTTAAAATAATTGCATCAGCTTTCTTTTGGTGTGTTACTGATTAGTATTTGCCTGATATGTTTTTCAATTTATCCATTTAGATATACCAATATGTTTGCTATTTTATTCTCTTGCCTCCATTCTTTTACTTTCCGGTATTCCATGTAGCATCCTATTCATTTCTGCCTTAAGAAAGTCCCTTATTGGGGCACCTGGGTGGCTCAGTCGGTTAAGCCTCTGACTTCGGTTCAGGTCAGATCTCACGTTCGTGGGTTCGAGCCCCACGTCAGGCTCAGTGCTGACAGCTAGCTCAGAGCCTGGAGCCTGCTTCCGGTTCTGTGTCTCCTTCTCTCTCTGCCCCTCCCCTCTCATGTTCTGTCTCTCTCTGTATCAAAAATAAATAAAAAATTTTAAAAAGTCCCTTATTATTTGCCTTAGAGAAGGTCTTTGATGGTAAACACTCAGTACTTTGCCTGCAAATGTCTTTATATTACTCTCATTTGTGACAGATATTTTTAGTTGATAAACAGCTCTGAGTTCTGGTTTTTTCCCGCTCCCCTAAGCACTTTAAGATATTTTTTTTCACTGTCTACTGGATTCTATTTTTGCAGTTGAGAAGTAAGTCAGCTGTAAGAATAATTATCAGGAGTCTGAAGATAATCTATCTTTTTCCTCTAGAAGCTTTTGGAAACATAAGTTTCCCATTGATGATCTGAACTTTTACTGTGGTATATTTAGGTAAAATATTCTCTTTACTTATCCTGCTTGTTATTCATAAACTTCCAAAACTCTGTTTACGGTTTCATATAATCAGTTCAAGAAAATTTTGCCACCTCTTCTAACTTATCTTTTCCCCTCTCTCTCCATTTCTTCAAGTACATAGATTAGATATGCAATATTCCTTCTCACCTTGACTTTCAATTTTCTTGAAACCATTTTTTAAATCTCTGTATCTCTCTGCATTGTATTCTATATGATTTCTTTAGATTCATCTTTAAACTCACTCATATTGTCTTCAGATGCTCCTAATGTGCAATTAAGCCTTTCCACTTACTATTAATTTCAAAACCTTATTTAATTTCCTCTCAAATCAATGTTTTTATGTAGTTCTTGTTATAAACTTATTCTCAAGAACTTGTATTTCTTTAAATATTGTAATATATTTTTAAATAATTCATTTACTAATTTTAATACCTGATATTGTTTGGATGTCATTCTGTTTTCTACTTTATCTGCTGGTCTTAAATAATGCCACTTTTATCACTTGTGTGTTTTGTGATTTGTGGTTGTGCATTTATATTTGTGGAAAGTTTTCATGGGAATTATTTGAGGTCAGGTTTGAAATTGAGTTTATCCATAGAATGTTTGGTTTTGCTCTGTCAGGAATTTAGAGACATTACTAGGCACACTTAAAATTAAATTTTGGCATTACTAGGCACACTTTGAATTAACTTTTGGCTATCATCTGTTTCATAGTAACTATGGATGAATTTACGCTGCAAACCTGCAAAATCATTTGTGGGCATGTGCTTTTTAGATTTTTCTTTTTCATCTCTCAGGGACGATGTTTCTTACAAATCATTGGATGAGGGGACAGAGAATGAATGGAACTGTTTTGCTATTTTCTCTTAGTATGGTCATGTTCTTGGGGAAGCCTCCTATATGAAAGACTAAGAGCCCTGCTTTTTCTATTGCTTTTTCTGCAGAATAGGAAGAAAAGGCCTTTCAGGTCCATATTGTGACAATCAAAATTTGCATTTAATTACTGTAATACAATTATTCAGCAGTCAACAATGGGTCTTCTATATATTGAAGGAAAAATAGTGTTTTAAATCACAACTTGCAAGAAAAAAAAAACACCCCTATCCTAACTCTAAACAAAAATGGCATCAGAGAAGCAGGGAAACATAAAGGTAACACTGAAGGAGGAAACTTCTGGTGGCCTCAGTAATCCTCTGTATGCTATGAGAATCTTAGGGACCAATTTTCGTTGTTGCAAGTTCCTTTGAACAGTTTCAACTATTTGTGCATACTGATATTTCAAGTCCTTCATTCTTTGTCATCAGAAGTAATTTAAAAGATAAATAAAAAATTTAATTGTTTTTAAAAATAAAACTAAAGTTCTTTTACCTTGAAAATACAATACAAATTCATTACATTTATTTTTGTGTCTTAAATTCATTGTGGGTTATCAGTGACATTTTTCTGATGTTTGTTTTAAATTTTACAATTTAATTTATTTAAAATGTTACTTCATTATTACTCATTATTACTCATAATTGTTACTAACTATGGGATAGTAGACTAGTAGAATCAGTAAAATTTAAAAGCATGGAATAACCTAAAAGAATAATAAAATTCTAAAATAAATTATGATCACTCAGTTCAGTTTTTTTATTATGTTACCCAAAGTATTATGTAATCTTTTAGGAAGTTACGAGACAATTTTGTAGAAGTACATTTTTAAATTTTATTCAACATTGTTGAGAATTCAGAATTTTTAATTTTCTGGATTTAATGGGAAAAAATTAAAAATTGACATGAGAAAATATATACTATTACTAGATGAATCAGGAGATGAATATAAAGAGACAAAGAGTAGCCTCTGGGACTCTAATAATGAAGGCCAAATTAATTGTATCAGTGAATTCAGACTAAATCTTTTTATGATGATATCCTACACGAATTTTCTCAAACTCAGAAATCAATAAATGAATACTCCATTTCCAAGAACAAAAATAAAATATAGAATTCTCTCAGTTAGAAAAACCTTTATTTTACAGTTGAACTTATGATAACTACTGTCATGGGAGAACTTTAAAAAAATATATCCAAATTCTTCTCCAATAAAATAAACTATAGCTAGACCATTGCTAACTATGCTGTCATTTCCAACAATGTAACTGAGTTTTATGTCATAATTTTGAAAATGCAAGAATTTTAGATTAATCTACAGGATGCACATTGAGAGGGTAGAAGTGCACCATTTGCCAGTTTTGAAATGGATATTTTTATTATCCATTCACATCTTTTCTCTATAAAAGCATCTACTCCCACAGTCCCATGAAATAGGAAGCTCAACTTCACTCTGAGCTATTAATGTGTGTAATATGTAATTAATTATTTTGAACTTTCAGAGAAGAATTGAAATTCCACCAAACCTCTATAATTTCAAGCTCACAAAATAAATGTTGAAGAAATGTAACCTTTTCCAACTCTATGACCCACAGCTGGCACCTTCTTTAAGCAATTTTATTATATGTCATTCAGGGACAGGATCAAATAGAACAAAGCAAAGAACATCCGTTTTGTGTTTGGAAGATTATTGACAAATTCAGAGCATTGTTCAATAAAAGTTGCTCAACACGTAGCTGGATTCTCACACAGAGAGATAGGACACGGAGGTTCTTTGTTCCAGAAAGTTTTATTTATGCTGGCATGGGCTCAGTAGGCTAAGACCCCAAAAGGCTGAGCCCTGAATGCAGCAGGGTATAGCCCATTATGGAATTTCTACTTCTTTGTCTCCCATATATGGTGACACATATCGTCTGATTGGACACAGTCCAAGTTACAGAGTTGTGTCAGAGCTATGCATACATGATTGAGCCACAGTACACATTGCCTTATTTTGTTCTGAGAAGGCTTCCTCCATGTTCCTTGGGGAGGGGCTCCACCACATTCCCCTCTTTGATGCTCAGATCCCCTATTTTGGGTCAAAGAGCATCATTTTGGCTTAGAGCTTTATATTTCCATAACATCCTCACATGTTTGGCCATTTTCCTTTCATCCATTGCCTCAATGAGATTGGAGACAGACTGCATAAACAGGGGACCTAGGCAAGATAGGATTAGGCCAGCTCCCAAAATCAAGAGAGTAACACCTATGAGGGTTTTGAATTTCCTGAGAGTTGAAAACCATCCTCCAAACAACTCCCTGGAATACTAACATTTTCAAGTCTGGACTGGGACATGGGAAACATTTATTTAATCTGTGATCTCTTTTATGACTTTTCCTTCATCATCTATCTGTAAGCACCAGTTGCTCAAGTTAAACTTTCCACAAATTCCTCCCTTAGAAGCAAGTAATCTAAGGTCAAGCAATTTTGATAGATAGTATATTTGGTTAGCTGCTTGGCGAGTAAGTTAAGAGCTCTGGGAATTTCACTGGTTATAATTTCTACAATTGCTGTAGCCTGATTATTCAGTTTAGCATGTAAATGAGAGTGTGGTAACGCCAGGACCCATCCTCTGTCCCGGTGGCAGGGCTGTAATATTGGATTATACCCTTGGGAGGCCATTTATCTTCCTTTCAATTGCCAATTTGTAGGGCATGTCATTTGAGTCTCCTTCTCCCCGTACACTTGGACTCCTGAATGTTCCTCTCTGGCAAGTGGGAGCAAGAAGAAAAATGGATGAATGGTTCCCAGGACACATGACTCTGACTAGCCTGAGGGAAGTACTGAATAGTACTTCCACATATCCAGTATAGTCCACCTGGAACCTGCCACTCGATAGCTGTATCAACATTGTCCCAGGCTTCACAGAGATGAGGGAAGTGAGACAAGGGGTGAAGATCTGGCTCAAGGTGATCTGGGAATCCCCACCATTGAGTTTCCCAAGCAATTGAGGTATAAAATATTTGGCCTAGGCACGTTAACCTTTCAATAGAGACAGTGAACTATCTTCCCCACCAGGCAAAACAGTTTTTGCTAATAATTGAGGTTTTGAGGAGTCAAACCCTGGTAATAGAACTGGGGTATTCTGTTCCATTATAAAGTTTGTAGGGATCTAATTCTCTAGCTGCTCAAAGCCATTGATCCCCGATTTTGAGCAGCAGGTCCAGGGCTCCCTGAAGGATGGACGGTGTCAGCAAAAGGGAGTGAGAGAGCCTCAGCTTCTTTCTGCTCACCAGGCAGGCATCTCTGCACTGACCAGAGAGTCAGCTTTATTTATTGAAAACACGTACAAAACAGAAGTAGCAATTGCCTTAGACAATGATTTCTAATGACAAATTCTTTGGTATGTAAAAGTTTCCCAGAACATAGATTGGTAGAAGACTCATGCATCACTTTTATCAATAGTGATTGGTGAAGGTGACTAGATGTTTATCACATGGGGAAGGAAGGGATCTTTAGCATTCAAATACAAGGCAATGTTACAGCATAGCAAAGGCAAAAGTTAGTTCCTTTGTGAGCAGGGGTCCATAGCCTGTTTTCTTGAGGGGAAGTAAGCCAGGTTTCTCAGGAAATGTAATATTTGTTCCCATAATCATAAAAGAAGAAACTCCTATAATAAGTTTTTTCACAAGGTACAATTCACTTTTTTTTTAGCATAAGAAGACAAATCAGTCTTGATATGAGTAGGGGGTAGACACTGGTCACCATCTGACAGCAGGAGGCCCCCGCCTTGCAAACCCGTTTTACTTCAGAAATGGCTTCCAGCAATTTCCCCACATACATAACAAGAAGAGACCTTTAGAGTCTGGGGAACAGTCTCTGCTAGAGCTACAAATTTTTCGTCTTGACAGAGACAGAAGGAGAGCCCTTTTTCATGTCTTTATAAAGGAGTGAAAGATTTGGTGGGTTTTGGCCCCTTGTGTGACTGTAACTCTCTTAAAATATAACAAGGTTTGGGGTCTGTGCTCCACCCATTGATAAGTATACTAATTTGGCAGTTTGTCTTCCATTTTGAGTCTCTCAGGTTAAGAATGGTAACATTAACATGGTGAGAGGTTCCCAATTGACAATTTGACTCAGCCACACTCTTTTGAAGGAGTACTGTTTGGTTTTTAGTCTGCCAGGTAGCCCACATGACATAGCTTCAATAAGGACAAGAATTCAGGTACCTGAGGCCAGGAACGACTCATACCAGACCCATCACACATGTATTATCATTGAGTCAGTACTCTCGTTCCCATGTCAGGCCTCCACATGACAAACCATATGGCAATGGGTCACCCATGGCTGCACATACACCAAAGAATATGGACACAGGCTGGTTTGGATTGGTAATTTGAGTTTTGTTCATTTGTCGGTACACACCAGTGGTGCCTATCTTGAGGTGACTCGGACCTTTAGCCATTCCTCCACTGAGGAGACCTATGGGTCAAAACAAGTGTATTGACTCTCCTGTTGGCAAATAGAATAGGTGGTCTTATTGTGTCTGCAGGTCCCCAGGACCATTCCCTGGCATGAGAAGTGGGTGTGGTATAGTAAGGTCCAACTGACTCCTTGGCCCGACCGAGTTATGTGAATATATGGGTCACATGATGAAGAATCTAGGTCTATAGAAGGAGTCCAAATTAGTAGCAAATAATACCAACGAAGCATCCTATTCACAAAAGGAAGGTGAGTGCTAACAAAGACCTCTCTCACCACACTCCCAGGTGGCCAGGGTAGCCTCTTACAATCCTATGGCAAAAAGTGGAGCAAGAATCACAATAGAAATGAGACACCAGGTGTGACAGTGCATTACAGTAAGGAAACACATATAGAAAATAAGGATAGTATATTTATTCCACCAAACCGTCAATTCCTCAAGCTCCTGCTGAGCATAGATCAGTCAACTTCCTGGGTGACTAAAGCAGGACTGCCATCCTCAGAGCCTCTGGAGTTGTAGATTACTTCTTCCATTAGGTCAGCTTGCATGGTGTTGATGGATTAGGAACACACTCCCAATTTTGAGATGTTGGCTTCACTTTGTTTTGATGAATCTAGGGACCTACCTTGTCTACCTTTACTGCAGTAGGGGTGGACAAAATGGCAGTGAAAAGTCCCTCCAGAGAGATTTTAAGGAGTGGACATGCCATCCCTTTACCCATACTGCATCTCCTGGTTTAAAGGAATGAGCATCTGTGGACAGAATCACAGGTAGTTGCTCCTTAACCCAGTGGTGTCAGGTGTTTTGGTAGAGCCAAGGGCCTGGATCTGTTGCCTTAGGGTTAGATTACCTATCTCATTTGGATCTCTCCTTATGCCATGGATAATGGGGGGAGGGCACCCATAAAGGATTTCATAAGGGAAGATCCCCAGCTGCTTCTTCAGGCTCCAATTTGTAAGTGCAGTCTGCCTCCCTGAAGTTCTCTTATCTCTCCCTGGCTAATGTTAAACCTTTTCCTATTCATTCCTCTCCTTGGAATAGGGCCTTAATTTCTGTTAGAGAACAGTAAAGATGACCCTTCTGGCTTCTTCAAGCCGATAAGGGATGGTGTTGGGGTACAGCAGTTCGAGTCTACCCAATGGTCAGTTGAGTGGCCCATGGTATGATTCTACAGGAAACCTGGCAGGCATTTGGTGGCACAATCATTAGCAGACACAAGGAGAAAAACATAAAGTAAATATTATGCTGACCAACAAGATGGCATCTTAAGATAATGTGTCCAGTTCCCAAACCAGGCACACAATCCAGGAGACACCTTGATTTTGTCCAATTATGCCCAAATGTCACCTGTCAGTTCTAAAACTCTGTGAGAATTATCAGTTATATTGAACCAACACATGCCAAAGAATCTCTCATAACCCAGATGATGGAAGAGCAGTGAGTAATCAATGGTGGCTGTATTCTTCAAGAGTCCACCCTGACTTTATTCAATTTTTTAAATTTAAAGTATCTAATGGTTGTGAGGCATTATTTAGAGTTTTGCTGAGTATAAGCAGACAGTTTGCTTTATTTTAAGGTATCTGCCAGAGAAAGAGCCAAAGCAGTTGTTTACCATTATTAATTTGCAAATTTTTAGGTAAGCTAAACCAGAATATTATTTTATAAAGCAGTGAATCTATTACTTCTTGTGCCTCCTACATTTATTTTTAGGGGAAGACCTCTATCCATTTAGTAAAACTGTCAAGCCATAGCAACTGATGTTGGAGTTCCTTTGACCTTGGCATGTGAGTGAAACCTAACTGTCAGTCTACCCTGGATAGCCTCCAGTTCTCTGAATCCTTGGGAGGGCAAGTCTGTGGCTGAGAAGATTGTGTCTAAGACATACTTCATAGGCTGAAACCACCTGCTGAATGGTCCTTGACAAATTTTTCCCAGTAAACATCCTTTGGGCCATTTGGTAAGTTTTATCCCTCTCTAAATGAAAGGTCTGATGCAGTGCTATAATGATCTTTTAGCTCTGTGAGCTCAGTAATAGTAATTGCCCCCCTCCACCTCTGTTTGTAACCATCTGAAGGCTGAAGACAGTGTCCATGAGTCAGACCCCAGTTCATTTCCTTGGGAGAGTAGGTGGGATTGAGTTTCCTTTAAAAATTGATATAGCAGGCTATTTTCCTGAACCTTAGTATCTACAGCCTACAATATCCAGTAATTCCCCAAAACTCACACAATTGTTTATCTGTCCTGGAGTTAGTAGCACTATTGTCTCTAATTCAGTGATAATGTCCTTTGCAAGCAAAGGAGTAAGGCTCTCTGGTATTATCAAGGAAGAATGAGAAAAAAATAGTTTTTCCCATATGCCTCCCAGGGACTGAGAGAAAATTTTAGTTATAAGTTTTCTGGAAACGCCTCTAATCATTATGCTGCCCCGTGTGGAAAGGGGGACAGAAAAGGTGGCTCCAGTATCAGGAAGGAAATGAACCAGCCTTTTAGTTACCCTTGGTTTCCAGAGTTACCCGAGGCTCTGGGTTTCCGATAGACACTTGGTTCCGGGGAGCCACCCCAAAGACCCCCAGGCCCCAACAGTCCCTTTCAGGGACACTGGTTATTTTGAGTCCACGCAGACAGTGTTCCCCCAAGGGCATTCAGATCTCCAGTGATTGTCTCCACACAAGGCGCATGGCTTCCGGGGCTTTGACTTCTCTTGTCCCTTCTGAGGGTAGTCTCATTTCCAGTGCCCTGATTGGCCATCTAAGTGGTATTTGGTGCCAGGACCTCAGGAAGTCTGGTCTGACACAGTGCATAAGGACATGAGTAAGGCTTCAGATTTTTCTTAAGTCACCTTTCTTGCTTGTTGGTTTGTTTTATTTTGGTATCAGTTGTAACATACACGATTGTTAGCTCATAAGAGCTCCTCCAGGGTCCCTTCCAGGCCAATAGCCAATAGCCAATTTTTGCATTTCCTCTGAATATCTAGGGCTGATTTAGTGAAAAATTTGTCCTTTAAAATCATCTCAGTCAGGGGAGATAATCATGTATTTAATTAGAGCTTCCCTCAACCTCTCCAGGAAGGCCAACTCTCATTCTGTGTTTGTAAAATTGAGGATAATTTAGCATAATGTAAGGGTTTAACCTTAGACCTCCTTAATTTTTTAAAGCACAAGCTTAGAAGTGGGGCAATACTATTTAATGGGATGGTCATGGTCCCAATTAGGATCCTGAGATGGATGTACCTGGGCCCCAGAAGGATACTGGAAATTCCCAAAAGGACCTCCAACCCCATGGTAATTAATGAGGTTTTTCCTCGTAGAGTTTATGGATCAAAATCATCCCAATTTTTCAGAATGTGTCCCAAAGGAGTATTGACCTTATTTGGGGAATTGCCAATCTATAGGAAAAAGGAGGAAGAGGCTTTGTTTTTGTTTTGTTTTTTATCTTAATTTGCCATAGCTGGCCAGGAGAAACCTCATCTCCTTACCTTGATAGTTGGCCAGGAGACGCATTTTCTCCTGGTCCTGAGTTTGGACTGGCTATTCAACTGCCAGCCAAAAGCTTTGTCAGTTTCACAAGGCGCTGGGAGCAGTTGCTCTTATCCAGACTTGACCCTACCTCTGAGAGCTGACCTTGTCTTCTCTAATTTCTCCTAACCCCTCCGTTTTCTGCCTGCAGGACTTTGGGGATATTGACTTCTCCGGTTGTAGAAGGATGCACTAATTTTATTTTGGCCCAATATTTGTGAAGAGTAATCCTCTTTACAAATATATTTTAAAAGACTGGCATAAAACAATATTTGGTAAGAATAAAGTTGTTTGTGACAGGGGCTAAAAGGGCCAAAGTAGAGATCTATTCCCTTTTCTAGAAGTCATTTCTGAAGTAAGGCAGGTTTGCAAGGCGGGGGCCTCCCACGGTCAGATAGCAACCAATATCTGCCCTCAGGGCACATTGCCAACTGGCATCTAGAGTAACTTGTCTTCGTATGCTAAAAATATTTGAATTGCACCTTGTGAAAAAATTTAATATAGGAGTTTCTTCTTTTGTGATTATGAGAGCAAATATTACATTTACTGGGAAACCTGTTTTTCTTCCCCTCGAGAAAACAGGCTATTGACCCCAGCTCACAAAGAACTAACTCTTGCCTTTGCTATGCTACAAACATTGCCCATGTATTTGAATGCTAAAGATCTCTTCCTTCCCCATGTGATAAACATCTAGTCACCTTCACCAATCATTATTGATAAAGGTGATGCATGAGTCTTCTACCAAACTATGTTCTGGGAAACTTACATACCAAAGGATTTGTCATCAGAAATCATTGTCTAAGGCAGTTGCCACTTCTGTTTTGTACCCCATACATTTTTTCAATACATAAAGCTGACTCTCTGGCCAGTGCAGAGATGCCTGCCTGGTGATCAGAAAGAAGCTGAGGCTCTCTCACTCCCTTTCACCGATACCTTCCATCCTCCAGGGAGCCCTGGACCTGCTGGAGCTGGACTCTGGCATCCTTGCCTTTGTCAGCAATGCCCACAGAAGTATGTTCCAGCCATGTGGATACCTATTTTAGAGTATCTAGGTTGTTACAAATTGGCATACACTGAGCTAAGTGTGGCAAAGTGGCTCCTATATATTACAGGAAAAGCCCTTTATATGCCAGTCATCTCTCCCTTAGATGGCACAGGCATCCATTCCTTTGCTAAACAGAAATAACACAAATGTGAAGCATTTGGAAGCTGGCAGCAAGGACATCATCACTGTCTCCCCAGCCTTTGTATCAAGGAAGCACAATTGCAACCAAGACTTCAGTAACACAACTCAAAAGAGTGTACCGTTCTGCTGTCTGCCCCTTTGGTTAAAATCATCTATTTTTTATAGTTGGGCCTTTGGTCAGTTCGGAACCATTCTGCTGTCCATCTCATTCACACACAGTCGCACAGCCACTCCAACCTGCCACCCAGCACCCAGAGGGCACCTTAAGAGTTGTTGTTTTTTTTTATTCCTTATTCCTTATGGAACTAGTTGAGCAACTCTGGGAGCTGATCAGGCTCCCCTTCTGCCTCTTAGGGGCAGGTCTACCAAAATGAACCTGAGTTCTTACCAGTCTGCTGGGCGGTGCTCCCTAAGCTAATTCCGGGGCCTCAGAGGGTTCTGTTGTGCATCTGAGGTCTTGGCCTTGGAGCACTGGAAGGGGCTAGTCTCCTAAGGATCAAGTGGTCTGCTGGCACCAAGCGAGCTCACCTCTCCCAGTTCCCCAAGGTTTATACCCTGATGACAAAGGAAGTGGAAAAGCACCTGAATCTTGGAAGCAAGTCCCCTAGAAATGTAGCCAGATTCTCACACAGAGACAGGACACCAAGGGCTCTTTGTTCCAGGAAGTAGTTTGATTCGTGCAAGCACGGGGTCAGCAGGTTAAGACCCCAAAAAGGCCAAGCCCCAAGCACAGCAAGGTATAGCCTTTTATGCAATTTCTACTTCTTTGTCTGCCATATGTGGTGACACATGTAGTCTGATTGGAGAGTCCACGATACAGAGTTTTGTCAGAGCTATGCATACATGTATAGGAGTTGACTGGGCCACATTCCACGTTGCCTTCCTTTGTTCTGAGAAGCCCTCCACCACATTCCTGAGGGAGGGGCTCTACCACAAGGACACATCGGCCCTTGGTCTAAATAAATGATTCACAATTTTCCTACATTGTCTCTTCTATCCCCTTCCTAGGAGCTATTGCTCATCTGTTCTCCTATACCTCTAGAACTTAATGAGTGATTCTGGAAGAGCCCCTTACCATGTCCACAGATCTTAGATGAATTTAGATGGAGAACTTACATTCACAAGTATAAAAGAGGTGCATGGCCAGCCATGGTGATCTTGGTTCTCTGTTTCCCTAGACACATAGCCCCTCCTGGCCTTGGCCTTTGGTCATCTTCTCTAGTATCCCACTCCATGGTAACATCTACCCATTTCCTTATCCACTAATGTCAGCTTTGTTGTTAACTCTAATTCACTATTAGGCCATGAAATTTACTCCTGCCCTTATGGTTTCTCCTCTATGTTCCTGGGAGTGCTAGTGAATTATACCCAATGTTACCAATGTCCCCTTAGGAGATCTTTGAATGGAACCTCTTTACTAGAGCTGATATGGATTCCTGAAGACAATAGTTCTAGAATCATCCTTCCTGCCTCATATTTTATGATGCCAAATCCTTGAATATACCCTGATGACCTGTTCACTTCCTGTATTCACCAAGCATTTACTGAAAGCTTATTATACCAGGCCCACTGCAAGACACAGCCTTTACCCTCAAGGACCTCAAGGTGCTCTACACGCATTCTAAATCTGGACAATATATAATGAGCACTTCAAACTATAGACTCCTGGGCTTTCCACAAGCATTTTAAACTCATAATGCCAACGGATCCCATAAATGAAAGGAGGTGGTTGGGAAACTATAGCTAAAAATTAAGTGAATCTGGTTCTCATGTATATGTAAGAATAAACAGGCAAACCAATGACAGTGGAGCCAATTACACTTGCTAAAATAGTTTATTCATGAAAATAAAAGCACTAGAAATTGGAGGCTACCCCTAAATTAGACTCGAAATAATTTGCCATTAGTTATAATTTCTTTTCTGGTATTCAGCATGGGCTGAATTTGCCCAGCTTTAGCTGTGCTTCTGAACAACTTACCAGGACATTGAGAAGAAAGACTCTGGAGCAGTTAAAAGCATGGTCTCTGCGGTGAACGAAGTGAACCTGAGCAAGCCACTTACCTGTGAGCTTTAGTTTCTCATCGGCAACATGGAGAATAATTGTACTTACCTTTTAGAGAGGTTGAGATGTTTAAAAATGCATTGCTATGCTCATACCATTGTGCACTGCATAATATAGTAAATGCGAGCTATGATTTTTTCTAAGAAAAGTTATTTGTCAGATGGCTTTCTGAAAAACTGAAAGGCTATTACTTAAAGCATCAAAACATTTCATACGGTAACTTAAAGATTTTTGCATAACATCCTAACTTATTGATGAGAATAAGTGACTGTAGTTTAGCCTCTCCTGAAGGCCTAGGTTAGGGGCCCTTTTCACAGCCATCAATGCTAAAGCCCTGAGATGAGAAACAGGCCCATAATTCATTGATACATTGGTTGTTTTCCTCTATGAGAAAGAGGTTCATATTGCATTGATTTTCTAGAAGGTAATTCTGTTCCTTCATATTCAATAGACATATTTTTACTATCCTGAGGACACTGAATTCAACATCCATTGTCTGCTAAAGAATGCCGGGATGAAACACTTCAAAGAAACCAGTTAGAACAACAATCTCAATTTTTAAAACAATGCAAATTTAAGTAGGTTTAGACTCTTGAAGAACAAAGTAAGGAGACTAATCTCCAGCTCTCCTTATGTGCTCAGGCAGTTTTATGCTTATTTCAACTTGATAGTTTTGTGGTGTGAGTTTAAACTGTGAAATTTTTCTCCAATAATTGGTTGAGTACATTTTTGGTCTGACTTATAAATATTCCAAGCCAACAGGGTTTCAGGTTTGTGCCATGACAAATGCAAAGATGTTACATACACCATATTGATTTGAGGAGATTCGTCAGTGTAACCTTTGGGGGAAAAGAAACAGCCTGAATTAGACATTTCAATGGAGCAAAATAGTTTCTAAGGAGTCACACAGGGGCAAGTGTAGACAGCGGCAAGAGTGAACCCTGGAAATGGTGAGGCACTGCAGTAGTGAGCAGTGCCTTGAAGCTGCTCTTGGCTCGAGGGAGGAGATGGGTTGGCAAAGCTTGAACCCAGAACTTCTGGACGGAGATCTAGCTACTTCTATTTTTTTTTAATATTTTTAAAATTTGTTATGTGTTTTACTTATTTTTGAGAGACAGAGAGAGACAGCACAAGCAGGGGAGGGTCAGAGAGAGAGGGAGACACAGAATCTGAAGACAGGCTCCAGGCTCTGAGCTGTCAGCACAGAGCCCGTTGCAGGGCTCGAACCCACGAACCATGAGATCATGACCTGAGCTGAAGTCGGACACTTAACCGACTGAGGCACCCAGTCTCCCCGAGATCTAGCTACTTTTCAAAATACCCCCTAGAGCAGAAAAAGATATAGGTACTTCTCCCATCTTCTGACTCTGGTTTTTTTCCCCCAGTGCCTATCATTGGCTAGTTGCCAAGAAAACAGTTCCTTAAGAGTGAAAACTGGATCTGAGAGCAAACAGGCGGAGCACGTACATTGCGAGTATAAGGAAATAAATTATAGTATAATATTGACTTCCTCAAGTGCTATTACAGGAGACCTGGGGAGTGTGTGCTCAGATACACCCTGAGGCATGTTCTTTGTAATATCCCCAAATTAATATCCCATGATTACCAGGCCCATGGTTTCTTCATTTTCTCTAAATGCTATTACCATGAATAAATAGCCTGATTAAATTAGGGGGAGTTGATTGCATTTATTAAAACTCAGCTCCTTATTTAACTTGAAAGCAAAATTAAATGTCCCGCAAAAATCCAGGTACAGCTAAATATTACAAAAAGAAAGAAGGACACTACTTGTGTTTATGCAGTAAGGATATGTTGGTGATTTGAGACAGTCTTATGGTAGAACACCCTAGAGCCTGGTTGATAATTAAATATTTGTGTGCCTGCTAATAAAGGTAGATGTAATGATCAGTAGACATTTTTCCAGCATATTTTCCTTTGCACACTGTGAATAGCATAAGAAAGGGGAAAATCCTAAAATAACAACAAATGTTAATAGAGAAGAAAATCTATTGCAGCCTAATTTATTCAGCTTGGCTACTGTCTCAAAGCTGAGATCTATTTCTGTACAAATGCACGACTAAGTACTGACATTGTGGGGTTCCTTGTCAGCAGAGGGAACTAGCGAAGTCACAGTTAAAGCGCTAGGTGAATTTACCTCTTATTTGTTCCTGAGACAAAGTTTGAGAATTCATTAAATTGCTCTAAATACAGCTTTGCCATTTAAACAGGGGAAAGGAAGTAACCAAACTTTTTGACCAAGAACCACAGTTACCTTGTTAGTGAAAGGACACAGTCCAAACTGACTCCATGACAGGCTTTAAGTTTCCCCTCTGTCCCTGAAGGCCTAATTTCCAGTTTCCCAGAATCATTAGACAATAAAAAGGCACAGATTGCTCAACAGGCGACCACCCTAGTAACACCCAATCAGAAGTAGCCAGCTACAATGCTTAACATTCCTAAGGGCCGGCCTGTAGAGGGAAACCATAGATAGTTACCTGTGGTTTAATACTAGATTAGCCAGTTACTCACCCCACGTGGGGGTCCTGGGTCCACTCTGTAATTGGTTAATTTCAAAGATACTCTAAATATTGTGATTGGGTCCCGCCAAAAGTAACGGACACTCTGGACAATGTGTGTGGTTAAAGTTACTGCCAATGATGTTATGCAATAATGATTGGATCACTGTACCTGTGTCTCAATTTCCTGTAACTCCCCCTTCCCAAGCCCATAAAAGCCCTGCTCAGCCCTTGTTCGGGGCTCTCAGCAGGATCCACTGTGCTGGTGAAGTCTGTGAGCCCGAGCTTGAGCCCCGGAGAACTTAAGCTGGTAATAAAGCCCTTTGCTTTTGCATGCGTGACACGGTCTCCCTGGTGGTCTCTGGTCTTTGGGGGCAATATTGCGATTTGGGCATAACATTAGAAACATATTTTAAGGATGTCACTAAACTCGCAATACCATGTGGAGGTATGGCATAGAAGCAGCTAATGCGGGGGCACTTGGATGGCTCAGTCAGTTAAGCGTCTGACTGGCTCAGCTCCTGATCTCACAGTTCATGAGTCTGAGCCTCACTTTGGGCTCTGGGAACCTGCCTCATATTCTCTATCCTCCTCTCTCTCTGTCCCTCCCCTGGTCCCTCCATCTCTGTCTCTCAAAAATAATCATTTATTTAAAAATATTTATAAAAATAGCTAATATGTTTAGAAGGTACAAAGCGCACTCCTAAAAGTTGGTCAGTAAATTAACTCAATGAGTACTAAAAAAAAAAGTTTTATATACATGAAGCATGAGAAACACAGAGACATTAAGTAATTTGTCAGAAGTCACATAGTTATTATTAGAACTTGGATGTTAATTTGGCCCCAGATTTGCAAAATGGTGATTTTATTAAAGCAAGGGTACAGGACCTTGGGCAGAAAAAGCTGTCCAGGGACCATGAAGAGACACTGGTTTTATACTATGAAGCTGGGGGAGGTAAAGTCCAGGGGAACATTCCAGTGAGATTTTCTTATGCTAAGACTCCCAGCATATTGGAGGCCTAGCTATTGGCAAGCTGAGGTCGTTTGCCCTCTAGCAAACCATTAGCATTAAGACAGTAGACAGTTCCTGGAAACACATTTTACTCTGCAGTTTCAAGTAGTTGCCAATGGGCTGCAGGTTATAAGGAAATTGAGTTCTATCTGCCATTTCCTTCTGCCTTTGTTTCCCACATCACTGTGGAGGGTGATGGAGACATAGGTCCTGCAGGCTGTGATCGCTATAGTTATCCATTTGTTTTCTTTCCTTCCCTTTGTTCCTGGGCAGCCAGGAGTGCCTGAGGAATAGCACACACATCTCACCTTGGGGGGGGGGGGGGGGGGGGGGGGGGGGGGGGGGAGGGGCGAGGGACATCCAGCTTGCCTTATGCTCCCTCATCATTTATTACCTCTAAACAAACTGTGCAGGGATATTATGAAGATTTTCATGCAACGTATGTGAAAATATCTATGAGATATAAAAGGCTATTGTAATTCTTAAGTAGGGGAGAAAATATCTGAACATCCTAAAGGTGATTCTAATAAATACCTATTGGGATATTATGATGAAAATCAAACTTGGTGACTTCTTGTCTTTGGACACTGTTATAGAATTTATGCAACCAAGCCACACCATATCTCTAAGTAAATATATACAGCAGTTTCCCATTGGACTTAGAATAATTTCTAAACATTTACACTAACTTATCAATTTTTATCTAAATTGGTCCCAATACCTCTCCAACCTTACCCTTTATTATTCTCCCCCAACCCACAGCTTTAAAGAGTATTGGGGGGGGCTATTTTTAAAAAATATAACTCAATCCTTCCTTAGCTTTTTGCCTCTGTTCCTAAGGCATTTTCCCCCTGCTACCCTGGCCCTTTGGGGCTAACATCTTCTTGCATTTGAATGAATCATTTCCTCATAGGTGCTTACCAGACTTCTCAGGCTGAAGTAGCCACTGGGTCAATCACTAGTCCATTGTCTTGTTTTCATTGTCTACTGAGTCATACTTAATATTTCATTTTTTGTTTATTTATAACTAAGGACTTTCAAACCCAATCAAAAGTGTAATGCCCAAGATTTCAATATCGCCCTGAAAAACCAGAGACCACCAGGGAGACCGAGTCATGCATGCAAAAGCAAAGAGGAGTTTTATTACGTCTTAGGCTCGCTGGACCTAAGTTCGGTCTCACAGCCTTCACCAATGCAGTGGATCCGTGCTGAGAGCCCCGAACAAGGGCTGAGTAGGGTTTTTATGGGGTTTGGGAAGGGGGAGTTACAAGAAACTGTGACATAGGTACAGTGACCCAATCATAATGGTACAACAGTATTGGCAGCAACTTTAACCATACACATTGTTCAGAGCGTTCGTTACTTTTGGCGGGACCCAATTACAACATTTAGGGTATCTTTGAAATTAACCAATTACAGAGCGAGTTCAGGGTCTTATTCGGTGACTATCAGATTAACTTTAACATTAGGTAACAGGGGTCTATCCAAAGTTCCCATCTGCAGGCCTCACCCTTAGGAATGTGGAGAGTGGTAACTGGCCTTTCCTGATTGGATACCGCAAGGTGGTCTCTCCTGCCTCTGGTAATGTGTAACTGCCTAATAGTTCCAGAGAAACTGACCCTTAGACCTTCTAGTTTAGAGGGGGACCTCTGTCATGGAGTCTATTAGGTTCAGACCTATGTCCTTACAAAAGCAACCTACATTTGAGAGAAAGCTTTATCTCTCTTCACTGACTAGCCTATAGTAGGTATTTAGCAATTGTGGGTGTATGAATGCATCATAAATAAATAAATATAAATTATTTGTATGTAGAAAGCATTATTCTAGTAAGACCAAGGTTATGAGTTAGGTCTTTATGAGGCTCAATCAGCATCAACAGAGTATCAATATGGAGAGCTAATTCATCAACATTAAAATTCATTAATAGTCAAAATAAAATCAAGTTACAAGTATAGAAAAATAAATACATATCTTCACAATTTAATGGAAATATATCTAAGAATGGATGCCATTTTGGTATTATTTAAGAGACACTATTAATGAAGACAAAGAAATGAAAGATGTTATGTATAACATTCTATGTGTGCAAGATAAGTACCATTTATGTAAAATTGTAAAATAGAGTGGCCCTTGGGTGGCTCAGTCAGTTAAACATTCTACTTTGGCTCAGGTCATGATCTCACAGTTTGTGAATTCAAGTCCTGTATCCAGTTCTGTGCTGACAGCTAGCTCAGAGCCAGGAGCCTGCTTCAGATTCTGTGTCTCCCTCTCTCTCTTTGCCCCTCCCCTGCTCACACTCTGTCTCTCAAAAGTAAGCAAACATAAAAATAAACATTATTATTATTATTAATTATTTAATATATATTATATATATTTTTAAGTGTTACTAAAATGTTTTTTTTTTATTTTTGAGAGAGACAGAGTGTGAGCAGGGGAGGGGCAGAGAGAGAGAGGGAGACACAGAATCCAAAGCAGGACTCAGGCTCCCAGCTGTTAACGCAGAACCCAACATAGGGATCGAATTCAAGAACTGCAAGATCATGGCCTGAGCCAAAGTTGGACTCTTAACCAGCTAAGCCCCCCTAGACACCCCAACATTAAAATTTTTTTAATTAATAAATTGTAAATTAGAATAAACATGGAATTTTATAAAGTTAATTTGATTTTAATATTAGCAAAAACTACTTAGAAGTAAAATCATTTTAAAAAATTATCATAAATATATTTACCTCAATTTCATTTTTTTATCATTTGAAAACTTATTTGGGTTTGAATTCCAAAACCTTCTTCATGTCTATTTCACTTATAAAATTCATACAGTTTGCTTTTGTTTTTTACATGTTCATTTATATTCACATGAAACATCTCTCTCTCAAGACTTATTTTCTGTTATTTGCCTATATCACTATTGATGTATGAAATAAGCCATTTAACTGGAAAAAGTGTTTAAATTGAATAAGGATGACATTGACAATGAGGTGAATTTTACATGAATATGTTTAAAGTAAAATGACTTTTCCTCAGGTTTACAGTAAAACCTTTTACATAAACACAGGAGAGGTCAATGTGCTTGAGATCAAAGTCAGGTGGCAGGATTTATGATTAATTTTTTACTCTCTATTTTGACTATAAATTCAGGCCCTGATGTGTCTTTTCTGTCCAGTATTTCAACCATCACTGGTATGTATGTAATTATAGCTTAATTTATTATAATAAAATTGGATTCTTCCAAATCAATATTTATAACATATCTTTCCACTATATTCTTTTATTTTTTTTCAAGAGTAGTAGATAAATAAACTAACACTAAAGCTAAGGAGACCACAACTCCTGTATTAAAATTATGTCATAAAAAGTGGCCACATTTTTAAAAATGAAAGCCAGTGTTTATAAGGACTTCCCAATTTAAATAAGCATCTCTTGAGGGGCACTTGGGTAGCCCTTAACTCAGTCAGTTAAGTGTCCAACTCTTCGTTTTGGCTCAGGTCATGATCTCACAGTTCATGAGTTCAAGCCCTGCATCGGGCTTTGAACAGTGCTGACAGTGCAGAGCCTGCTTGGGATTCTCTCTCTCTCTCTCTCTCTCTCTCTCTCTCTCTCTCTCTCTCTCTGTTTGTCTCTCCCCCTCATCCTTCCCCTGTTTGGGTGCTCTCTATCTCAAGATAAATAAATAAACTATAACACACACACACACACACACACACACACACACACACAAAACAGTATCTCTTGAAACTAATTAATTGAACTAGAGCTCCAAAATATTTATATTACAGGACATAAATTCTATGGAATATTTTCCAGAGAACAGGATCACATGAGCAAATAATCTTTGTAAATATACAATTTTGTATCTTGCCTTAGAGAATCAGTCTCACTAATCAGTATACTAAAGGTTTTAAGAAATTCAGCCGAATGACATCTAAATATCTTATGTGTAATTTGTTTAATTCCATTTTTACAAACTCTCTTCATTAGGTATACCTTCAAACAACTTAATTTCTGGAGAATATATGTTGGCAAACAATTGAATTGATTTTTTTTCAAAGTAATTTAAACTCATTTGTGTTGCAAGTGTTTTTCATTAAGATTATAATATTTCTATATTTACTAAAATATATTCTTCCCCTGATCATTCTTGATACACACATACATGCAAATATGTGTATATTTAGTAGGATATATAATATTGTCATGAGACTCTCGGGTCAGATTTTACCAACGTCATGATGGGTGCGCACACAGGCACACACACACTCACTACGAAAACGAACAAATCTGATTTCTATGGTGACAAATCAAAATTACTCTGTGCTTGCGTTGCCCATCTTTGCACAATTCTGTCACCTTTTTGACAATGCCAAGCAGAGGACTAACCACCTCCCTTCACTAAGGATAAGGATAGAAAAACAGTTGAATCCCCAAGAGAAAGGGCAGAGGTTACATATCAATTACAAGGAAAGGAGATAGAGTTAGGTAATCTGGGAGCGTGTCCATAGTAGGAGGGCAGTGACCCCGGGAGATAATGTGGCTGCAGCAGCAGGAGGAGAAAATGGACCAAAGCAGAGTCGTGTGTGTTCTATGTACGAAGGAATGGGGTGGGTGAGAAAATGCTGGAGACAGGGCTTCTGCCCAAACACCCTGATCATCAAGATGGGGAGTGTCAAGTGTCAAGAGCTGTGAGGATCAGCATAAGAGGAAGAAGAAAGAGTGCCTTAGAGGCAAGAATGTGTGATGAAGAATATAATCAGGGCCTTAAAACGCTGTCAAAATGCGCTGCCCCCAACACACACACATAATCCAGAACAGACCTGTGCTCTTGAGTAAATGTTTTTATAATTTACATAAAATAATAAACAATTGATGAATGAATAACTGTTCTTTTTTTATGTCAGTTGGCTAGCTTTAAAAAAATGATCAGTGCAGAGTAAACATGGAACACAAACTTATAAGACATCATTACCTTTACTATGTATTAATTATAGGTAAGATTTTCCTTGAATTATTTGAATAATCATTAATTCTTCATTTGCTTTATTAGGGCAAATATAAACCCAGTTAACCAAAATTAATGTTATATGTGTTTTACCTGTAACTAATTGTTTTCAAATCAAAAGTAAAGAAGGAATATTCACTGGTAGAATATTATGTGAAACAAATAGGACTATATATCTACCAATTATGAGACAGAATCCTGTATAAATATAAAAAGCATTGAGGCCACCTGGGTGTCTCAGTCAATTAAGCTTCCAGCTTTGTTTCAGATCATTAGCTCAGGGTTCCTGAGTTCAAACCCTGCATTCAGCTCTCTACTGTCAATGCAGAGCCTGCTTAGGATCTTTTGTCCCCTTCTTTTTTTGCCCCTCTCCCAAGCACATTCTCTCTCTCTCTCTCAAAAATAAATAAACATTAAAAAAATTGAATCTCTCTGAAGCAAAAAAAAAAAAAAATGCTAAGCCTACTAATTCTAGAATTTTCCTTGAGTTATATGAATAAAGATAAATTCTCCATTTGCTTTATTTAAGTAAGTATGAGCTAAGTCACCCAGAACTCATGCTTTATAGGTTTTATGAATTCCAATGATAACCACTTTAACATTTTGTCAAAGTAAAATAAGGAAAGGTTACTGGTATAATATTATATGAAATAAACAAACAAAACAACGTGTTTCCTCCCAATATATAAATAAAATTCTATGGCATCACTTTTCTATACTAAACATTCCACTATGGCATTCATTCATTTGATAATAATTTATAATTTTCCACTTTAGTAATTGATAATATATGATATATAATTATATTTTGTTTGGCCTTAATGGAATTTAATAAATGTATCTAATTTGGACTGCTAATAATTCCAGCCTGAATAAAATTCTCTTAAACTTTTTCTATCTTCTTGAAGAAATGACTTTCCATAGTTATTATATGCTGCATTTTCTTCCATATAAAGAAGTCAATTATATCAAATTAGGAGACTAATCAAAGCCAATTAGACAAGATTGATACATCATAGTGTTTCTCTATGGAGGGAGTGGATTCTGTGCCAATAATTATATATGAAAATATCTAAATATTAATTTTATGTCTTCTTTGCTCTTTAATTTGTTTTTCACATTCTTAATGTCCTTTCAGAGTGGTCTTAGTATTTAATGTAATACCTGTGTCTTACATTGAGTTTCTTTTTTTCTTATGCAGAATAAACTTATTAATTTAACATGACTTGCAATGTTATGACATTGATGTTGAACAAAAGATATGACATTGAAAAAGCTGATACCTACATCTGGGTATTTAAAAGATACACTTTAGATAGTTATTAATTTCTTTCCTTAGGGTCTTCTTATCCTAAAAGAGTAATGAAGGAAATCTATACTTTAATACAAATGATATTCTTATCCCCATCCAACATTCACTAATCTCTTAATGTATCAGGAAAAACCCCTGAAAAGGGTAAAAGGTTTATATAGATTTGGAAAAGACTTATTTGGAGAAAAAGAATGCCCACAGTCTCAAGCAGAGATTTGGTGGGACAATAAATGCTGGCATTAGGGAGGATACATACTATCTGTCTCATAAAGTATACTGTTTATAATAACAATGCAGAATAAGTCCAGGATATGATTTTGAACAGTCATTCATACGTGCTTATTTTTATATTCTAAAAATCAAATTTTCCTGTTGCTAAACTCAGTCCTCCTAGGGTCAGTAATGAAATGAAGAAAGGATTTGGTAGAATATTATCACTCCCCAAGTAAAGTCTACAAAAGACCATCTTTGTCAGCTCAGTCACAAGTGAAAGCTACTCTTATTTCTCTTTGTTTTTGTTTCTTTGTGTTTGGCCAGATGTTCTCTTTAAGTAGTTCATTCACTCTGGAGTACACTCAGGTAAAAAAATGTACCTTTGATAATGTTATAATACGAAGGCCTAAATTTAGTTAGTTTCTGGGATTTATACAACCATTAGTAAAACTAGACTTCTAAATGTGACCGAGAATGCTTTTGTACTTCTTATGTGTTCAATAGCATACCTTGAAAGGTATCTGAGGGGCGCCTGGGTGGCTCAGTCGGTTAAGCATCCGGCTTCGGCTCAGGTCATGGTCTCACGGTTAGTTGGTTGGAGCCTCACGTCGGGCTCTGTGCTGACAGCTCAGAGCCTGGAGTCTGCTTCGGATTCCGTGTCTCCCTCTCTCTCTGACCTTCCCCTGCTCGTACTGTCTCTCTCTGTCTCTCAAAAATAAATAAAAAAACATTTAAAAAAAAGAAAGATATTTTAAATGGAAGGAAAGCATTTTCATGCAGGCACATATACAGCTGTGGGACAAAAGGACTGTGCGCAGTCTAGTAATACAGTGGAAAACAAAGTTTTGAGGAGTATTAAGAAGAAGATATTGATTTATTCTGACTAAAGACAAGAGAAAAGATCACACACCAAGAAAAAGTAAAGTCATATCTTCCACAGCCTTGGAAAATGGTAAGATTTTTGACAGATGAAAATGTGTGGAAAAGCCTACTAGATATTCTGATATTTTAAAAAATTGACAGCGCAACACTTTTGGCAGCTTCTTTTTATTAACTTTTTTTTTTCTCCCCTGAGCTCTAGGCAGACATTTAGCAATTAATCTTTTGGTGCTACAATGAAATAGGCAAGTGTGATTGGAATGGTGAATAGCTTAGTGCAAGGATAAAAGATAAAAAAGACAGAAGTGACAAGTCTACGATCATAAAAGCCATCACTCATCAGAGATTAGAATTCCTAAATCTAGACTTCACTCCGTAGCCTTTGGTCCAGACCTCACTGGCATTCTCCCATTTACTTGCCATAATGATGTCTCAGGAAAAAGGATGTTATAAGAGTTTCTTTACCGACTATGCCATAGTCTGGAAATAAACGTTTTCCAAAAAAAAAAAAAGAAAATATTTATTTCAATTTTCAGTTGAGCAAAAGATGGATTTCTCAAATGTACTGAAATATACACTTGCTTTCTGAAGCATAAACTCAACTCTGCACCAAGGTTCCTGTTGCCTTTTATCATCATCATTATCATTATTTTCATTTGTCTCTTTATATCATAAAGCCAATCTATACACTATTTTTATGATGATTTTTCAGTTTTAATTGGGTCATATTTTCTGTTGGTAGTATTGTACATTCAGAACATAGATACACTATTTAAATGTATTTTTTGGTAAAAATCTATGCTTTCAATCTGGCAGATTTTCTCCCTGGCTCTAATATTTAGATGTATGTAGACCAATGATTAAGAAATTCCCCAGGAGCAAAATGTGTTCCTGATAAAAGTCAAAATATCAGACATTTGTTCAACCCAGCACAGTATTTATTAGAACTTATTAAACCATAAAATTACATACACATATACAAAGTATGTATTTCTTCCCTATTCACCTTTACTAAAGAATCAAAATGCTAAACTCATTTTTAAATAATAATTTGAAAGAAATCTCCCCTTTTGAAAATTAGAAGAAGATGAAATGGCATGGTTGAGCTTTCAGTAATGATGGGGTTTCACATTCAGGCAACATAGTCATCATAGATGCACACATTTATTTGTAACAATTTGAGATAAAGAGCACTTGACTACTCTGTAATGGAAGTAATCTTTTCATTATTTTCTTCCCTAACAAAGTCTATTATAAGTCCAGGTCAAGAAGCTAAATTTCACTAAAGAGTAGAAATAACACAAACTAGCTAATAGATATAATTCATAAATTTTTTAAAAAATTTTTAGAGAGAGAACATACAAACTGGGAAGAGGGACAGAAAGAGAGAGAATCTTAGGCAGGCTCCACCCTCTGTGTGGAGCATTACACAGGGCTTATGGGGCTTGATCCCCGGACCCGGGGATCAAGATCTGAGTCAAAATCAAGAGTGAGATGCCCAACCAACTGAGCCACCCAGGCGCCCACAATTTGTGAAATTTAAACAAGAGAACAAAAAAGTGGATGACAGTAGAGAGAGTTGAGTTTCCAGAGCTACAGAAAGTTTTAGTCAAGAACTGAACATGGTCACAAAGTTATGGTTGAAAGGTCATGGACCAAGTCTAGAAATCTTTGGAATAAAATAATAAAGTGTTTTATTGACTATGAGCCAAAATAGACTATCCTTGACTCAAGAACAGAAAGCAGAAAATAAATGTTGAGTAAGTAGAACTGATTGTTAGAATAGAGGGCTGAAGAATATTAAAGCTAGTTGGTATTAAGTAAAAGAAGTTAATTTAGTAAATGCAGACAGAAATACATTCTCAGAAGCACTTTGTAAAGAAGCCAAAAAAACGAGACAGAATCTTCAGAATAATTTTTTACTTGCCAACACAACAGTGGAGTTGGGATCAAAGCTGGAGTTTGATTAGTTATAGTATTAATTTTTTTCTCAAACTATAGTTAACACAGCATTGTAATAGTTTCAGGTGTATAATGCAATGACTCAACAACTCTCTTTAATTCTCAGTGCTCATCATGCTAAGTGTATTTTTTAAATTTTTTTAATGTTTATTTATTTTTGGTAGAGAGAGACAGGGTGCAAGAGGGTAAAGGCAGAGAGAGAGGAAGACACAGAACCTGAAGAAGGCGCCTGGCTCAGAGCTGTCAGCACAGAGCCCAACGTGGGGCTCAAACCCAAAAACCCCTGAGATCATGACCTGCGCCGAAGTCGAATGCTTCACTGACTGAGCCACCCAGGCACTCCGTTGCTAAGTGTATTCTTACTTACCTTTATCAGTTTCACCCATCATCCCAACCTCATCCCCCCTGGCAATCACCAGCTTGTTCTTTGTATGTTCTTGTATTTAAGAGGCTATTTTTTATTTGTCGTGTGATATATATACATACATCACCTCTTTTTTATCCATACGTCTAGCCTATCAATCGACACTTGAGTAGCTTTCACATCTTGGCTATAGTAAATAATGCTGGAACAGACATAGGGGTGCACGTAGCGTTTTGAATTAGTGTTTTCATTTTGGGGGAGGGTAAGTAGTAATGGCATTTCTCGTTCATATGGTAATTTTATTTTTAATTTTTTGAGGAGCCTCTGTACTACTTTCCACATCGGCTGAAACAATTAGTATTCCATTTGCAAAATAAATCTTATTTTGATGATTTTAAAACTGGAAGATCCACATTTAAGAGACATAAAAGACTCCCAGTTTGAGGATTATCTGTACAGAATGGGTTTTTGCAATGGACAAAGAATGAGATATGTGGAGGTGGAAAGATAAACTTGAATATTTTGGTAAATTTGGTCTCTGTGCTCTGAAATTTTCTGGGAACTATATAACTCTTAACCCTGATTCTGTATGGGATTTGCTACTTAGTTAACTATTTATAATTCCACATTATATCACTTGTTCTATCTGATTCCATTATTTCATGGAAGAAAATTGAGAAGAATAAAGGTTATTGGGTTAAAAGTAAATACTATAACACCTCCAGAAAATAACACCAAGTAAAATCCATCTTTGTTTAGGGAAAGTTATTTTTATTAAGCCATTAATGTTTGATTGGACTATGGGTGGTCATAAAGTACATACAAAAACCATATAAAAAGCTTTTAAAATATAAATGTCCGATGGGGCGCCTGGGTGACTCAGTTAAGCATCCAACTTCAGCTCAGGTCATGAACTTATGGTTCATGGGTTCGAGTTCCACATCAGACTCTGTGCTGACCTCTAGATTGGAGCCTGGAGCCCGCCTCAGATTCTGTGTCTCTTTCTCTATCTGCCTCTCTGTCTCTCTCTGTCTCTCAAAAATAAATAAAATGTTAAAAATATATATATATATAAATGTCTGATCTACCTGTCATAGTAAAATAATTTCTCTGAAATGGGCATCTATGCATTGATGAAAAACCATTGCAAAGTTTAGCAGTTTAAAAGAATCCACTTATTTGCATACTTCAAGAGAAAGTAGCAAACCTATTAGAGTCACATGACTCAGGAGGTGTACAAAGTATCATTTAGAGCTGTCAGAGAAGCTTCAAGTTCTACTAGAGAGAAGAAAGCCATATGGACGTGACTACAAAGTATACCTACAAACTACCTGAAATCATCAGCTGGGGCTTGCACTCCAGTTCTCAAAACAAAACAAAACAAAAAAACAACTCAAGGGAAAAGAATAGCTGTAAATCTGAAAGATATGATTTCAACAGCTGCCTGGGATTAAGTAAACAGATTTTGGAGTTTAATCCTGTCAGGTAAAATGGGATTTGTTAATATTTTGCGCTTTCTGTTCAAGCTCAAGAAGGGGCTAGGACTCAGGAGTAAGAACCACATTCATGCCCTAAGGGATTTGTCCAAGATACAAGATCATATTAGACATAACCCACTTTAACAAAACCTAAAGCCTACCCACAAAATCAACATAATTATCTATAGTTGAATTATCTTCTAGGACAAAACTCAAGAACTCTAAAAAGTTAACAAATGTCTAAAACTGTAACACCCACAATTCTCAGTATGTAATAAAACAATAAATAAAATAAAAGACATATTGTGAGGAAAGAAAGAGAAAATGTGATCTTGAGTCAAAAGAAAAATCAGTCAATAGAAACAGACCAATCAGATGAGGGTTATAAACAAACTATGATTAATATGCTAATGAACCTTCCAAAAATTAATGGGGATATTAGGTAGAGATTTAGACTGACAAAAGAGGCATGGAAACTCAAAAAAAATAGAAATGGAAAATATAGGAAAAGAAATATCTAATAATAAGATTACTGTATTAGAGAAAAATCTGTAAAGATATAGGCATTTTAAAAACATGATTAATAATTTGATCCTCAAGGACAACTATGGAAATATGTACTTCACAACTGTGGATTACCTGTTTCAAATACATAAATAATATTATAAACATTAACCAAATTCTGAACATAAAGTAGCCTTTATTATAAATAAAAACAAGCCAAACTAAAATGATAAAATATATATTTTCTTAATGCAATGTAAACATTAAAGACATCAAATATGGTATGTAAATACTCTATGATTAAAGAGTGTCGTGTCCTGCCAGAAAATCCTCGCGGGTTCTTTTCCTGAGGGAGGGAGAGAAAACAGGGCAGGAGAGGGGAGCGCAGAGAGTGAAGACAGCACACGGTTTCCGATCAAGCCTCTAGCTTCTTACTTTATTCTTCTTCCTCTCCTTCCTTTCCCCCAGAAAACAATCTTGTTTTATATATGGTTTTGGGGCGGGGAACTGCTCCAGGTAGGTTGCCAGGTAACAGAGTCAAATGAATATCAAAAGAAGCGCCCAGACTTGCCTCTGCGATGCTGGGGAGGGGGAGCTAGCGCTGAATAATCCAAAATGCGGTTTTGATCTTTTGTGCACCTTGGCCATTCTACGTCTGGCCCAGCATGACAGTCGCCAAAATTATTTGGGCCAGGAAATGGCAATCTCCAGCCTCCAGATGCAAATCTTGTTTTTTGGTTGCTCCCTGGAGAGCAAATATCCTTGCCTGACGCAGCCAGAAAACTTGGCGGCTCCCAACAAAAGAGAATACTTTAAAAGTTAGAGAGTTTTGGTGAGCCTGGGTGGCTCAGTCGATTGAGTGTGGGATTTCAGCTCAGGTCATGATTTGCAGTTTCTGGGCGTAAGCCCATGTCAGGCTCTGTGCTAACAGCTTGGAGCCTGGAGTCAGCCTCGGATTTTGTGTCTCCCCCTCTCTCTGCTTCCCCCCTGCTCATGCAATGCCTCTCTCTCTCAAAAATAAACATTTAAAAACTTATTTTAAATAAAATAAAAATTAGAGGGTTTTTTTGCTTTTTTTTTATCTGAATGATAGAAATAGTGGGTCATATCTCAAGGTATTTTAAGTAAAAATTGCAACCCAAACTGCTAATATTAGAAAAAAGAAAGGTTTTATTTTAAAAAAATCAATAGATTAATATCATCTCAATCATATAATTCATCAGTGTTCTGGATATTCCCCTTTTATTATTATTTTTTTGCTTTTATTTTTTTTAATTTTTTATTAGTTTATTGTCAGATTGGTTTCCATGTAACACCCAGTGCTTCTCCCCACAAGTGCCCCCCACCATGACCATCACCCCTTCCTCCCTCCCCCTCCCCCTTCAGTCCATGGTTCATTTTCAGTATTCAGTAGTCTCCCTTGATCTGTGTCCCTCACTCTCCCCCGCTCTCTTTCCCCCTTCCTCTCCTCATAGTCCCCTGCCAGGTCTCTCCTGTTAGACCTATGAGTGCAAACATATGGTATCTATCCTTCTCTGCCTGACTCATTTCACTTAGCATGACACCCTCAAGGTCCATCCACTTTGCTACAAATGGCCATATTTCATTCTTCCTCATTGCCATATAGTACTCCATTGTGTATATATATCATATCTTCTTGATCCACTCCTGAGGTGATGGACATTTAGGCTCTTTCCATGATTTGGCTATTGTTGACAGTGCTGCTATGAGCATTGGGGTACATGTGCTCCTATACATCAGCACTTCTGTATCCCCTGGGTAAATCCCTAGCAGTACTATTGCTGGGTCATAAGGGAGTTCTATGGATAGTTTTTTGAGGAGCCTCCACACTGTTTTCCAGTCGATAGATGCTGAAAAAGCATTTGACAAAATACAATATCTCTTCTTAATAAAAACCCTCGAGAAAGTTGGGATAAAAGGAACTTATTTAAACATTATAAAAGCCATTTACGAAAGCCCACAGTCAATATTATCCTCAATGGGGAAAAACTGAGAGCTTTCCCCCTGAAATCAGGGACATGACAGGGATGTCCACTCTCACCATTGTTGTTTAACATAGTGCTGGAAGTCCTAGCATCAGCAATCAGACAACCAAAGGAAATAAAAGGCATCAGAATCGGCAAAGAAGAAGTCAAACTTTCCCTTTTCACAGACAACATGATACTCTACATGGAAAACCCGATCAACTCCACCAGAGGCCTTCTAGAACTGATCAATGAATTCAGTAAAGTTGCAGGGTACAAAGTCAATGTACAGAAATCAGTTGCATTCCTATACACCAAAAATGAAGCAACAGAAAAAGAAAGCAAGAAACAGATACCATTCACAATGGCACGAAAAACCATAAAATACCTAGGAATAAGCCTAACCAAAGATGTGAAAGACCTGTATGCTGAAAACTATAGAAGACTTATGAAGGAAATTGAAGAAGACACAAAGAAATGGAAAAACATTCTGTGCTCATGGATTGGAAGAATAAACATTGTTAAAATGTCACTAATACCCAAAGCAGTTTACACATTCAATGCAATCCCCACCAAAGTTGCACCAGCATTCTTCTCAAAGCTAGAACAAACTATCTTAAAATTCATATGGAACCACAAAAGACTCCGAATAGCCAAAGTAATATTGAAGAAGAAGACCAAAATGGGAGGCATCACAATCTCAGACTTTAGCCTCTACTACAAAGCTGTCATCATCAAAACAGTATGGTACTTACACAAAAACAGACACATGGTCCCCTTTTATTATTTATCTGCTGCTGCATAATCATGTTACCATGAAGAGTGGTTTAGAAGAATGCACATTTTGGGACACTTTGCTGGCTCAGTCAGTTTAGCGTCTTTTTTTTTAATTTCTTTTTAAAATTTTTAAAGTTTATTTATTTCTGCGAGAGAGAGAGAGAAACAGTGCAAGTGGGGGAGGGGCAGAGAGAGCAGGAGACAGAAAATCTCAAGCAGGCTCCACCCTGGCAGCACAGAGCCCAAGCCTAGAGTCCAAAGCGGGGCCCAAATTCAGGAAACCGTGAGATCATGACACAGCAGAAACCATGAGTCAGACGCTTAACTGACTGAGCCACCCAGGAGCCCTAGTGATGCTTAATTTTAGTCCAGGTCACGATCTCAGAGTTCATGAGCTTCAGACCCATAGTTGGGCTCTGGGCTGGCAGCTCTGAGCTTGCTTGGGATTCTCTCTCCTCTCTCTCTTTCTCTCTCTCTCTCTCTCTCTCCCCGTTTTCCTGCTTTATCTAAATAAACATACATATATACACAAAGAAAGAATGCACATTTATTACCTTACAGTTTCTGTGGGTCTGAACTCTGGAATCCACTTAGTTGGGTCCTCCATTCCAGAATCCACAGGCTACAGTCAAGGTGTTGGTTCAGGCTGCAGTCTCACCTCCACTTTGGAAAATCTGCCTCCAAACCACATGGTTGGTGGTAAGATTCCGTTTCACACAGCCTATTGGACTGAGGGCTTCAGTTTCTTGCTAGCTTTTAGCTGTAGGCCACCCTTAGTTCCTAACTGATCTTTGGCCAGAGGACTACCCTCTGCAAATTTGCCCTTGTGAGCTTTCCCAACATGGCCTCCTGTTTTATTTTAACCAATACAGGAGATAGTCTCCTAGAAAGACTGACTTTACAATATGGTGTAGGTGTAACATAATTGCCCTATTCACACTGAATAAGACAATATTCAAGGGTGTGAGTACTAGGAAGCAGGAATATTTGGGATCTATGGTAGAATCCATCTGCCACACTCTTTTTGTCTCTCTAGATTCATGCATTTTTCTTCACTCAACTAAGTGTCCTGGGTGGCTAACTTTGATAGAAGGCATGGTTGTGGGTAGCCCAATTGTACTACTGGAAAAACATGATGTGGGCATATCTATTCCATTCCTTCACTGGAACGCTTTGGCAGGGTTGTTTTTTGTTACTGAATCCTGGAGCTTAGGTATGTTCGTCATCACGTACAGCATCAACATTCTTCCAAATTCTGCTGATTTTGTTGTCCCTTTCGCTATCCCTTCAGAACTAAGAGTGTTTATAGATCCTAACTGCTTTTAGTCTGTAGTGATCCAATATCTCTTGTAGGGTTCCCTAAACTATGCCCACTCTATTGCAAATAATATTTTCTTTAAACTCTTCAATTACCCTGGGTGAATGTGCCATTTGTTTTCTGTTAGACTCTGACTCATACCTATGCACAGATAACAGGAAAAAAATGATATCACCTCAGTGGATTCAGAAAAATAACTATTTAGTATCCAAAATTAATAATTTTACAAAGAAATATTTTAAAAAGTAGAAATACAAAGATCTGATATAAGGTATCCTCAAAAATATAACAGTGAATTTCATGTCAAATGGTGAACCATTGAAGTATTTTCCCTTAAGTTCTAGAAATGATTTAAGAATGTTTCTTATCCTGTTAATCAATATTGAATAAAGACAAGTAAGATAAGAAACACACACACATACACATGGAGATAGATTGGGGGGAATGTCTAAATAAGAACAGATAAAACAAATTGTATATTAAAAATCAGGATTCTGTATTAAAAACAGGAAATTTTGAGTTACCAAAAATTATTAACATTTATAAGAGAATTTAGCAAGGTTGACAAATTTTAAAAAACAAATACACAACAATATTATGTGTTTCTATATCCCAACTAAGAAGTATAAGAATGTAAAATTTATCATTATTAAAAGATCTGTGGAGTTGATACAATTATAATCAAAATCCAAACATGTGTGTGTGTATGTGTGTGCATGCAACAGGCAGAGAGAAAAAGAGAGAAAGAGAGAGAAAAAAGATATGACGTGGAAAGCTAAAATGTATTGGAAACACAGAGGATCAAGCATACCCAAGCTACTTTTGAAGAAGAATGTCAAAATATGAGTTGTTTGACTCTATATGAATATGTATTACAAATCTGCAGTAATTAAGCCAATGTAGTAGTACATAGATAGACGGACAGAAGAAGAGATACCTCTCAGAAACAGACACAGAGATACATGGACACTTGATTTAGGACAAAATAATACAAAGAAATACAGAAAGATACTATTTTTAACTAATGGCTCTGAGTCAGTTGGATATTATATGGAAGAAAATGAATCTCGACTTTAATCACATGGTACATGAAGATTGCTCAACAGAAAGTACAATAATATTTTAATATAAAGGCAAAATATTAAAGCTTCTAGAAGATAAAATAGAATATGTTTATGACTTTGGAGTAGGCAGATTTAAGCACAAAATATTGGCCATAAATAAAAGGCTACATTCAATTTAAATTTAAAGTTTGTGAAATGTTCATCAAAAGACATCATTAATAAAAGAGAATTTCAAGTCATAGAATTAGAATGGTTATTTGCAACACCCATAAGTAACAAAAAGTTCACATCCAAAATACACATCCAAATCCAATAATGGTTATACAAACCATTAAGTAAAAGAAAGACGACACAAAAGAAAAGTGGGTAAGAAAAATAGACACTTTAAAATATAGATTAATCAAAATGATGAGTACATCTATACAAAAGCAACTCTTCTCATCAATAACCAAGGAAATGTACACTGAAAGCCCCAATGGAATACAAGTGTACATACATTGGAATGGCGGAAATAATGATAAACAATACCCAGTGCTGATGTGGACATTGCACAAGAATCACATACTCTGGGGGCACCTGGGTGGCTCAGTCGGTTAAACATCCAACTCTTGATTTCACCTCAGGTCGTGATCCCAGCATCATGGGATCGAGCCCCTGGTCAGTCTCCATGCTAAGCATGGTCTCTCTCTCTCTCTCTCTCTCTCTCTCTCTCTCTCTCTCTCTCTCTCTCTCTTTCCGTGTATGTGTGTGTGTGTGTGTCACTGAATTCCACTGCTGAAACAAATATTATGTGTGAAGTAACTTGAATTTAAATAAAATCATGGAAGAAAAAATATTCTCTCTCTCCCTCTGCCTCCCAAAGTATCACACTTTGCAGATAAGAGGGCAAAACAGGTACAATCATTTGGGGGGGGGGGGGAAATCACTGGAAGTATCTACTAAGCCAAACACATGCATATCCTATGTCCCAACACTCTTTTGTACCATCTCCACAAAAATGAATGTATTTTTTCAACAAAAGAAATATACAATCATGTTCAAGCATCACTAATTGTAACAGCCAAGATTGGAAATGACCCAGTTGTTCCGACTTAGTAGAATGGTCATAGTGTGGAATGTTTATTCAATAAAATATTACTCCAATCATACTTTATGGTTGCAAAGTATAAAAAGGAAACATGTACCTACAGTTTTGGAGCATCAGTTTAACTATAGCACCAACAAGAACAACCAAGAGGTCCATAAAATATAAAATGGATAATTTCTGGTCTACCCATATAATGAAATATAACATAGCCACAATAACAAATGTAATATAGCTACAGGAACCAACCTGAATGAATTGTAAAAGCCTAATGCTGAACAAAGCATTAAATAAAATATGATTCCACCTATATAATTCTGTGATCTTTAAAATAAAATTCCATTATAAATAAAACCAAGGAAGTAGAGGTTTCTTGTAGAGTTGAACAGTGCATGTGAAAAGCACTTTGAAATTTAACCCTAAATTTCCACACATGATTGTAGAAAAGAATATATAACTTTGACTAATGCACACACAATAGCATCTGTATTAGTGACAATAACAGTGCTATAGACGGTGGTAAGTTTTCTAGAAAGTAGACTTCTAAATAGAAGAGCATTGTGTGGCATAAAAGAAATAACAACTAGGGGCGCCTGGGTGGCTCAGTCAATTGAGCGTCCGTCTTTGGCTCAAGTCATGATCTCACGTTTTATGGGTTCGAGCTCCGCGATGGGCTCTGTGCTGACAGCTCAGACCCTGGAGCCCGTCTTCAGATTCTGTATCTCCCTCTCTCTCTGACTCTCCCCTGTTCATTATCTGTCTCTCTCTGTCTCTCAAATATAAATAAAAAACACTTTAAAGAAAAGAAGAAATAACAACTGATATTCAGAAATGCTTTAAAGGTTATATCATCATTATTATTAAAAGTTGGTAGAAGATAGAACTACAGGGATTAATTAAATTATAGCACTCTTCTATCTTAAATCTTGGGCTTCCGGGGTGCCTGGGTTGTGCAGTAGGTTGAACATCTGACTTCAGCTCAGGTCATGATTTCACAGTTCGTAGGTCTGAGCCCCGCGTCCAGCTCTGTGCTGACAGCTCAGAGCCTGGAGCTTGCTTCTGATTCTGTGTGTCCCTCTCTCTGTGTCCCACCTCTGCTCATTATCTGTCTCTCTCTGTCTCTCAAAAATAAATAAATGTTTAAAAAAATTAAATCTTGGGCTTCCGTGGTCTCTTGACTTGAAACCTGATGTCCTCTGACTGTAACAGCTAAGTGGACCACGACAATTTATTCCTTAGGGGTTCTCTTTTCCTACTATAAACTGGGGATATTCTATTAGGTGATCACAGGCATAGATTTTCATTTTAAATTTCTATTTCTACACCATATTTCCATAGGTTGAATTTTCTTTTTTTGACGTTTATATGGTATATTTGCTCAGCAACAAGCCAAGATGAAATTTATAATTGTCAAAAAATTGTAACTTGAGTACAGCAGTGATTTTACATTTTTGTTGAATAACTCAACATAATAAATTACAGCGATTCACCAAGAATGGTGGTTTTTTTTTCTGTGCTGAAGGTTTTTAAGGGAAGATAATGCTTGAAGATGATTTTTGACATCTGAGAGGATACCAGCAAGGAATGGAAATCAAACATATTGTGGTTTTTGAGCATCATTCGAGACCTCGGACTCACATGCCTTCAATAAGACTGATTGGAACTACTGCTCCACATTTAAAGGTCATTCTCATCATCCGCAGCTTCATGCAAATCTCTGCTCCACTCTTGGATTTATTTCTCCAGGACCAAATGACTGCATCCTCTTCTTTGCTAATTAGAGAGAGAGGAACTAGCTACGTGCTTTATTTAGAAAATGTTATTTTACGCCAGTTGATTCTTGAGACTTATGCCACAAACATCTGAGATTTAATGGGAACATTTATCCTTTAGATGGCATCACTGTGATTTGCCCCCTTGTTCATTTCATTTGCTACGTGTTCTAACCCATGGAAAGGAAAAATTCATTCAGCAGCAGCAGAGATACACTTGTTACCATTTAGAGGTATGCAATAGGAGACGCCAGGGGCATAACTGACAGAAGTGCTTCTGTTTAAAGGGTAGACAGTGTGTAAAAAGTGAAGTGTCATCTCACCAGATACTGAATTTTTTCTTCCACTCGGCTAGTGATTCCGGCATAGGCAGTCATGATTCTTTTCAACATGGTGATTTTAGGGAAACTGTGCTCCATGACTTGAGTGTAATAGTGACGGAAGAAAATGACAACATACAAACATCTTGGAGTAATTGAAAAAGACCTTAATATTTGACATCATAGGAGCAGCCTATTTTATGCACTAGACTACTTGATATCTGATTAATGAGTGTTTCAACTCTCTGTAGTCTGGAAGTTTGACATGAATTGAAGGTACAGAGCTATGCAGTGGGAGGGTGGGGAAGGGGGTGGACTGTTATCATTAAACTCAACGTGGTATAAATATTCATGTGATGTAATTTGTGCCCAGATTACATACCTACTTGCCACAATTACAGTAATCACCTACTGTGTTAAAGGCTCTTGCCTTCATGGCTGGGTGAAGGATTCAGTGGAGACAACTAGAAGAAAATGGGCAAATGAGAGTGACTCCCAAGATTATGGAGTCTGACTGTTACAAAGCAGCCATAAAGGCAAAACACTGGCATGATTTGTTATCGGGGCCAGAAGCTATTGAACATGTTTAGAAGGATTATACTCTTGTGAAATGACAATGTGAAACTTTGTTCTAAGTAGAAACAAAAAGCTGCACCATCTCATTGTCTTGGGGGGATTATGTGTCAGATTAAATGGAATATCTTGGACGACTTGGGGTTTTGATTTATGAGACTATTGTGTACTGGAATAATTGGGAGAATTTCAAAGAATATACAGAGGCTTTGGATAAAACAAATAAAGGAATTTTTCCTTCCTAAGTTTAAGAATATTTGAGGGAACATTCATCACTGTGGGTTTCTCCAGATCAATTTCTGAGTCATAGACCTGCTGCAGTCCTAGGCATGATGCCAGGTAGAATTGGGAATTCTGTTACCATTAGAGTGAAATTCTGAGAATCCCAGGAATTTTTGGTATTAATAGGGCTGAAAAACACAAATATATATAAGAATATATCTGCTAACTTCATCTCTTTCTTGAAAAAAACAATATTAGTCCTAAAAGCAAAGAAAGCACCACTTGAGGGTCAACACAATTCTCCAGGTATATAACACTCACAGCTCAATTCTGGAAAGATATTAATAAAATTAAATATTAGCTTCTGGAATTGCAAAATGATGCAAATTTTCATCTTTATTTTCAATCTTCTGAGCTTTATATTGTGCAATTGGAATATAAATGTACCGATGAAATATTCACTCTGACTGGTGATGCGTTTTGTAAAGGTATTATGCCTATACTTTGACTATAAATAGATATGTAAGATCGAATTAAATGAACTACCTGAACATTCCCATTTGTTGTAATTTCCTAAAATGAATTCATAAATGATGGGACCAATACTTTTTAAGCGTTAATGACCTTATTCAAAGAATCTGTGGCAAGTCATTCCACCAAAACCCTTCTGTTATAGTCAATATAATATTTGCATTTAAATGCAATATTTTGCATTTACTGTCTTCTCTTTGCTTTGAGAAATGAAAAAAAGGCCATCTTGAGGTCTTGAAAAATATGAGCATAAAAACTGAACAAAAAGTACCATTTTTATTTGCATAGAATATTCAAAAGATTTAAACATAGCCAATCCATTTTTTTCAAAGAGAATGACAATTTGTTCTGATAAGTTTTCTTTATTGCTATGGAATGGTAATTCTGAAGATATGTTATATTTTATTATCAATTCAAAGAAAAATGGACTTCTCTAAATGTGGGCAAATATTTTTTTGATCTGTGCCACTGGTTTCATGAGACTTTTACCACATTTATAAGGATTTTTCCATTTTTGCAAATACAGTAATATTTACTAAGTTTATACTGGAAGCTTTAATTCCCTACATATAATCATGATACTGTTCTTTAAAGTAAAAACTTTTTTTCTTTTAAAAAATCAGTCAATTGACCTTCATCTAACACTGAACTGTAAAGTATAATTATTTTGATGATCACTTTGCTTGGAAGCCTAGAAATAACTCTGGGGTGATGATGGTTAATGAGTCTAACACATTAGCCCATATTTATGTTTCTTTTAAGAAATGAGATTGAAGAAATGAGATTGTGATTTCAATTTAGATTACAATCACCATGACTGCACATCCCTGAATTATCATCAGCATGATCTACACTGATAACCCCAATGGTGTTACAATAATGGTATTTATGAACTGAGACCCAACAGTCTGAAATAAAGTCTAAAATTCTCATTTCTCAAAACTGTAGTACAATTTTAAGAAATGAGGGTGGAGTGTTTAACATCATTGTCAAACTGTAACTCTGTAATTTAATTTGTTTACATTAGTGGTTCTCAAAGTTTGTCCCATCATTTTTCAGTGATTCTTAAAATTTCATTCAGGTATGTTATTCTTGAGAATCTAGTAGCTCTTAAGAAGGAAGGAAGAAAGGAAGGAAGGAAGGAAAGAAGGAAGGAAGAAAGGAAGGAAAGAAGGAAGGAAAGAAGGAAGAAAAGAGAGAGAAGAAGAGAGAAGAAGACAGGAGAGGAGAGGAGAAAAGAAGGGAGGAGAGGAGAGGAAAGGTAAGGAAAGGAAAGAAAAGGAGCTAATCTCTTCCTGTGACACCCTCACGGACTCATCCAGAGATATTTTACCAGCTCTCAGAGCATCCTTTAGCCCATTCACGCTGATACATAAAACCGGCCATCACAGGTGCTGATTGTGGCTTGAGTTAGCTCAGGCAGGTTTCTGAGAAGCTAAATTAAGATGTATTAGAACATTGTGTTCAAAGGTAAATAGGGGAGTGTGTGTGTGTGTGTGTGTGTGTGTGTGTGTGTGTGTGCGTGCACGTGAGTATGTTCACTGTTGAGAGAGGTCTCTGAGGTTTTTGGATATTTTAATCTAAATAATGCAAATATAATCATTTGAGGTTGATTCTCCCGAGATCATGCTGCAGCTGAAATGTTAAGCAAAACAGGACAGAATAAAATAAACTGTACCTTAGTTAATCTCACCAGAGCCTTTATAATGTGGGTTTGTATGTCTCGGAGCTTGCTTATAAAGATAAAGCTGTGAGCGCCAGTAGGGAAAGGTTTGCCCATGCCAGGGATGAGGGGGTCCTCTCAGGTGTAAAGAGGTCACATGGACATTCCCCTTTTCCACTTGAGGTTGTCCCACTCTGAGCCTCAGGGGAAAGCCCCTCTTTATTCACAGATCCACTAATCTATTGCAAACTAATGAAGGCTCATGTCAACCCAGCCTGCAGCAGCAGAGTAATGATGCAGACATGATGGGCCTTGGGGGATTTTTTAGTACAATGGTGGGTTGGAATAAGAATTCATCATCCCCATAAGCATGGATCTCTGTGCTTCTGCCTCACCAGTGGCTTATTTTGTTTCATATATTTTAGTCTACATGGGATTGAAGAGAGGATTTTTAAAAATTGAGTGAGCTATAGTTTTCACTAAAGTAGAAATGAGGCAAGCATACAGGTCCTGATCTTTTTTGTCTCAGTTATCCACGTAGTTTTTAAAATATATTCAAGAGACTGAATCATCTGAATAATTAGCTCAGTAGCTTTCTAGCATCAATTCCTCTTCAGTCCAGCTAAAACATGTCATAAGAGTTCACATCTCAAAGACAAGCAGAATTGAGTTTTTCCAATCTAATTTTTCAATAACAATAAGAGATAATGAAATGACTTATAGATTGTCATCCACTATGTCTCGTATATATCTTGAATTAAATTTGGGACCATAGCCAAATTACCTGATAGATGTTACTTAGTATATTGAGGGCAAGGAAATAAATATTCTGTTTCATTTCTTATTTTTCATCATAATTCACAAAATATTCAAAATGAAAACTCAATATGCCAGGACATTGATTAACTTGGAATATATCATATATAGGTATGTTTTGAGAATGCAAGGATTTCTAAAATAATGTTATATTTATTAAAACAAAACTTGTCATATAAACTTGGACTTTAAAATCAAATATCTGTATATTTTTAGTGACTATTAAATTATGCAATGACTTCAATTTTCTCTTTTAGTTTCCACGTGTAGATAACATACAGATTGAATTTCTTCTAAGATATATTGTCTGTGTGGAGTGTGTATTCTGGCGTGGGGATGCAAAATCTGTATCCATATCCAGGAAGTAGAGGGAAAATAGAGGGAAGTATTTCAGTAATAAAATACCGAAAGAAGTATTACATACAAATGATTTCCTCAGATTATGTGAATAATAATAATCTATAAAAATAATCTAATAAAATAATAAATAAAGTAATAATAAATCTAATAATCTAATAATAATAAATAATAAAATGCTCTAATAATCTATAAATAATATTTTAATATAGTGAAAATAGAAAGGTAAGAATTATTGAAGGCAGAAAAATGGTAATATTTGGTATAGGTTAAATACTTATACTGGCATAGATCTGTTTAAAGTATGTTATATTCTTTGTCTATTAAATCAAATAATGTGTAGTCCTTACAATCTAAGACAATATTTTGAACACCAAATTACAGGTGAGGTTTGTATTATATAATTTAATAATCTTCATGACTGTGAGATCTCTAAAGCAAGAATAGAATATACCTGTTATTCCCTGAGCCTAGAAAGAAAAAGGGGCTTAAACAATATTTGTTGATATGGGTGTTTAGAATAGAAACTGAAGAGATCAGCTCAGACTGATCCTAGGCCAAATTATGCTGGACACATAGATTTTCTTCAATTCTTTTGCTATCTCTATTTTTCTTTTATAGTGGTAAGATACATATAGCATTAAATGCACCATTTTATACACTTATAAGTGTAAAATTCAGGGCATTAATGACATTCAGAATGTTGTGCAACTGTCATCTCTATTTCCAAAGTTTCTATCACCCCATGTAGTAACTCTCCCTAGCACACAATAACTCCCTATTTCCCCTCTCCCTAACCCTTGGTAAAATCTAATCTAAGTTATTTCTTTATGAATTTGCCTATTCTGTATATTTTGCATAAGCCTTTCATAGTCTTCAGCCACTTAGATCCATATTCTATCATAATTAGTAAGCTCTCCTCATGAGAAGTACCTGTCCCATGTCATCGCCCAATGCTCTGGATGGAGTAAGAATTTTACCAACTTGTTTGCCACAAGGAAGAATCTGCCTTCATCCAAGTTTTGTGGAAGATTGGCCATTCTCTTAAACTAGTGTCCACCAAATTAGAAAAAGTTCAATACATTGGTCCTTCCAAAGGTTCTTTAATATCTCCAGAAAAATTTGTAAAGATTTTTCTATATATGTTTTGTGCCTCAATTCAGTAAATAAATACATATACATACAGTAGAAATTTCAACACCGTAATCAACTGTGAATCACATGATTATAGCCAGAGACCTACATGTTGTCATTCCAAAGAGCACATTGCTCTGAACTATCTGCTCTTCCGCGTATAAGGCTGATGTTTGTTTTTGTTTTTGTTTTTTTGCAAGTGTTTATCGACATGAGCAATTACTGATGATCTCATCCGCTATTTAATGATCTCATTCCCACTGACTCTCTACCCTTATTAGGTATAAACATTGCCCTTCCTGGAGGTATGTGTCAGATGAACAAAAGTGATCTTATTAGCTACATTGTAGCCCACTTCTGTGGGCATTGTCCTGTTCTCTCTGAAGCTCCTGGCTTACCACCTAATCAACCAACTAGACCCTAAAATTAATGGTCTATATCTCATTTCATGTAGTGACCAGGGATGCATAAATGGTTGTTCAATTTTAGAAATCAAGTTATAGAATAAGATCTGTTTCAACACGGGAAATGTCTCAGCTCATTCATCTTTTTGACAGCTTTCCAACAATATGTTTCCTTGATCATTATTCATGGACTTTATTTGCACATCTCCCCAAATTTCTTCCTACCATCATAATTAGTGGTTTTCTGTTCGCACTATGAGAATTCAGAATGCAGGTGTTGGATTTGTGGAGTTAATTAATAATAGCTATGACTTGGAGAAAACAAAATATTTTGAAACATAAACCCAGAAGATAAATATGTACTGGTAAACACTGGAACTAATCTGACACAGTGTTACAGCTCCTACGTAGTAGAAAATTCTCATGACAAGTATTTCAATGTACTTCAGCTTCAAGAGCCTAGATACTCTCACTGCATTACCTGAAGACTTGGAATAAAGCCCTCGGGGCGCCTGGGTGGCTCAGTCACTTAAGGGACCTGCTTTGGCTCAGGTCACGATCTCACAGTATATGGGTTTGAGCCCGGCATTGGGCTCTGTTCTGACAACTCAGAGCCTGGAGCCTGCTTCAGATTCTGTGTCTCCCTCTATCTCTGCTCCTCCCCTGCTTGTGCTCTATCTTTCAAAACTAAATAAACATTAAAAAAAATGTTTTAAAGAATGAAATCTTGCCTCATGATTCTGGTATCTTTAAGTCTTACCAATGCATCTGTCGCTTGATATTATTTTTAAACTGTTTAATTCATCCATAATGCAACATAAAGAAAAGGAAATGTCATCTTAACCATTTTGTACTTTTTCCCCCTGAATTTCATTTAGTTACCTATAGATTATTGAATTATTTTCTGAGGGATAAAAAAGTATTTTTTCAGGGCACACTACTTTTCAGATATAATAAAAAATACCAAGATTCTGTTTAAAAATATCCCTTTTAATGATATATGGCCATTTGTAGGAAAGTGGACCTTGAGGGTGTCATGCTAAGCGAAATAAGTCAAGCAGAGAAGGACAGATACCATATGTTTGCACTCATAGGTCTAACAGGAGAGACCTGGCAGGGGACCATGGGGAGAGGAAGGGGGAAAGAGAGCGGGGAAGAGTGAGGGACACAGATCAAGGGAGACTACTGAATACTGGAGAGGAACCACGGATAGA
>NC_043705.1:137917269-137932940 GCF_006229205.1 Suricata suricatta | reverse complement strand
ACCCAAAGAAAAAATATTGAAAGAGGAGAGAGATTTGTGAGGGAAAGGGAGTAGTAGTTTGATAAACAGTTGTGGCTCGTCTTTCTGCTGTCATGATCTCTCCTCTTTCATTCTCGATTTTATTTATTTGAGTCCTTTTTCATTTTCATCAAATTGTCTAGGGATTTATCAAGTGTGTTAATTCTTTCAAAGAACAAGCTTCTGAATTCATTGATCTGTTCTACTATTTTTTTTTGTTTTGATAGCATTGATTTCTGCTCTAATCTTTATTCTTTCCTGATTTCTGCTGGTTCGGGGTTTTATTTGCTCTTCTTTAATGTGTAAGGTTATACTGTGTATCTGAGAGCTTTCTTCCTTCTTTAAGAAGGCCTGAATTGCTCTATACTTCTTTCTTATGACTTCTTTTACTGCATCCCAGAGGTTGTGGGCTGTGGTGTTATAATTTTCTTTGGATTCCATGTACTTTAAAATTCCCTCTTTAACTTCTTGCAGCCATTGGCTAGCCAGTCATTCTTTAGTAGGATGTTCCTTAGTCTCCAAGTATTTGTTAGCTTTCCAAAATTTTTCCTGTGCTATTTTGTGCTACTTCCAAAGGATCACCCTAAGGAAGAGAATGTCCCCATCTGAGGGCAGGGAGGTAGAGGGAACAGAAAATGAAAGACATAAATAGATTTGTTTCCATTATAATAAACATTCAAGTTTGATGAAGACAAAATGTCCAATACTTTCAACAATTCATCCTCTGTTTGAAAGGAAAACAAAAGAATTAACCAAGGAAGAAAACATTCAAAAATGGGTCTCTTGACTAGGAAGGATTTATTTTCATTAAAAACATGTAAGTAGTAGATACTGAATTAAAATTACCCTAGAATTTGGGGAGCAAACTATGATGAGTTTCATAAAAGTAAAAGTTATTTTATAGTATATCCTACATTTCTATGAATTTAAAAATTTTACAAATAGAACTCTAAAATTTGGAGGCAATAGCCATGCAAGGAATAAGAACTCTAATCTAGTTATGTTAGTATTTTCTTGAATTATAAAACTGAAAGTAGTGAATAAGTTTTTTTAAAAATTCACATGAAGGGGTGCTGGGGTGGGTCAGTCAGTTAAGCATCTGACTTTGGCTCAGGTCATGATTTCACCATTCATAAGTTTGAGCCCCTCATCGGACTCTGTGCTGACAACTCAGAGCCAGGGGCCTGATTCAGATTCTGTCTCCCTCTCTCTGTGACCCTCCCTGGTTTTTGCTCTCTTTCTCTGTCATCTCTCTCTCCCTCTGAAAAATAAATAAATAAATAAATAAATAAACAAACAAACAGTTTTAAAAAAAATCACAGTGAGTGGGCACCTGGGTGGCTCAGTCAGTTAAGTGTCTTACTTTGGCTCAGGTCACTTGCTCACCATTCATGAATTAGAGCCTGTGACAGGGCCTGTGTTGACAGTTCAGAGCCTGGAGCCTACTTTGGATTCTATGTCTCCCTTTCTCTGTCTCTCCTCCACTTATGCTCTCACTCTCTCTCTCGTTCAAAAATAAATAAACACTAAAAAACTAAAAATAAATAAATAAAAATCCTAATGAAATGTACTTTAGATAAGTATGGGAGAATCAAGGTCTTAAGGTTTACTCGGGACTCTGACAGCAGCTGTGTGGATTTAGGAAAAACGCTTAAGGGGCACCTGGGTGGCTCAGTTGGTTAAGCGTTCAGCGTTAGCTCAGGTCATGTTCTCATGGTTCCTGGGTTCAAGCGCCATGCGGGGCTCTGTGCTGACAGCTCAGAGCCTGGAGCCTTCTTCAGATTCTGTGTCTCCCTCCCCTGCTTGCACTGTCTCTCTCTCTCTCTCTCAAAAATAAAAAAAAAAATTTTTAAAGCTTAAATTCTTTTAGCCTCACATTGTCCATCTTTCACTAAAAAATAATGATAAGAAAACTTTGTAGGGTTTTTATAAGAACTAAATAAATTAGTAGATATAAAGCACTTAGAATGGTTTCTGGTACTCAGTAAATAATAGGTATTATTATTGTCATACATATATTATTGATAACTATGTTTGCTTAAAATTTTACATCTTTCTGATGCCCAAAGAACATCATAATATAATAGGGCCTTAGACTAACATAACAATCATTGAAGGCCACCCTGAGGAAGTGATTGTTGAAACTGAACTTTAGTTTCCCAACAGATTTTATGTGCACATGTACTGTAACATTATACTGCTTAACTGATCTCATATATTAAACTTGCAGAAAGAGAGGCTTTGTGTTTTACTCACTTTTGCATTATTTATGTAAAATTCCTCATTCAAAAAATATTTGCTGGATTGAAATTCTCATATGACTTCAACTATCTGTACACTTCTCCCCAAATATTACAGAATGGCTATATTCTTTAAGAAAGGATAAAAGAACAGGAAGCCATTAAAACTTCGATGTGGCCTCTAAGAGACCTTAGACATCATGAAGCCAAGGCTCTTCATTAAAGAGATGAGAGACGTTGGCCTGGAGAAGTCAAATTGCACATCAAAATACATGGCTAATGAAATTACCTTGAAATTATAACCCAAGTTCCTGAATTCTCTCACACTAACACTTGGGATCATGAGAACTTTTAGTTTTAATCTGTGGGTGTACACGGTATTACTGTTTAACACTTAGAATAATAGTTTTCTTGCCACTGTTGAAAATTCCTAATAAAGGGATACATTTCCAACCAATTGCCCTGTTCTGCTGCTAGAAAACTGTCTTTACTTTCTCAGACATTATGATCATTTTGAAAATGAGAATCAGTGTAAACCTTACTTGCAAGGAAAATGTCATCCAATTATATTTCATCATTTTAAGTATTATGGATACAGGAAACAAAGTAAAAGCCATGAAAATTCTATAAAAATGTTAACCTCAAGCCTTCTTAAGTTAGGATTCAAGTTATAGGAATGCAGTATTATTTTTTTTCAATAACCACAATCACATCTTAGAGGGATCCAGTTAGAGTAGGCCTTGATGATAAATATGTTTGCTTGAAATTTCACATCTTTCTGATGCCCAAAGAACATTTTGTTTTAGAGCTGACATATATTTTGGAAATGATTTACTTCCTTTTAGCACAAGTCATCACAACATCTTAAAAACAAAAAAAAAAAATTCTTTCCCATGACTCATTTTGATATAAATAAATGTCCCATTTACAAAACTTGGCAAAATGAAACTCTATAGTTTATCAAATAAATGTATGGTACAAACTCAATCAAATTAGCACATACCTGAAAACTTTGAAGCATATTCTATATACACCATGAAATCTCTATTCCACTGGATGCATTTTCCTAAAACAGAAACAACATGTATTTGCTAAAAATAATAAGAAAACTTTGTAGGGTTTTTATAAGAACTAAATAAATTAGTAGATATAAAGCACTTAGAATGGTTTCTGGTACTCAGTAAATAATAGGTATTATTATTGTCATACATGTATTATTGATAAATATGTTTGCTTAAAATTTTACATCTTTCTGATCCAGCTCTTAGAAGTGTCTCATGAAGTCTCTCTGGCTCCACTCCTCAAGTTCCTCTCTCTTTCCTCAGTGTGTTGCCAACACTGGCACTGAACAATGCCTGAAAAACAGTAAACATTCATAAATATTTGATAAATAAATACATGAAATAAATGAGTGAAGAAGTCTATTTTGTTAACGATGAATCATTTGCAAGCATTGTGCTTAATACAAAGTCTTTAAATGAAAACCTGATCTCAACTCAGCATAAAGCATCTCATTTACAAGTTGGGAAGGATCTTCAAGGTATTTGAAATGGAAAAAAATCAAGATAAACAATAATATGCATAATCTTTTACCATCATAATAAAGAAAATGGGAGCATATAGTTATATTTGGTATTTGTTCATAAAAACTCTAGAATTAGTTCTAAGAATGTTCAAAAATAACTTACAATAACAATTTATGGAAGAAAATAAAAATGTTATCTGTATGTGCTGAATGAAGTTTCACATTAATGTAAATACCATACCTTTTTGTCAATCAAAACTACTATATTCTACTCTATGACCCTCAAAAAAAAGAGGAAGAAGAAGAGAATCAAGTGACTGTTTTGAACATTTCTTTAACGTCTAGCTTAACAGACCACAGGACAGTTACCACAACTTCTTGTACATGCCCTCTGTTGCCTCCCACATTTATGTAGCTGGAAATGGCAGGAGTATTTTAAAAGAATTTTTAGATAATTGTAAATATTCTTCATTGCTTGCACAACAAAGTTTGTTGTGGTTTCCTAAAGGTTAAGTGCAATATAGAATGTGACTTTGATCCATGCACTTTTATACTCTGTTACATTAAGATCTGTTCTCCTGAACTCTGAATGGATCATTTCCCCGTGTATGATTTCATAACATAATTCATCAGTCACTTTCCATACATTGGCTCACTGAATGTGGCAGGTAATCAAAATGTTGACAAGCTTCCTTATAGCAGGACAACACATCTGTTAATATCACTAGTCATCCCGTCAGAAAAGTCTTTAAGAATCAGGACTTTCTCAAGATTATATGATAGATACAAGGTTTCAGAAATTCTAGTTTTCACTTGAAATGTTCAATATAATCATTGGTAACAAATATTGTCTGTTGTTCAATCTCATTTCATTGGTAATTTCAAGAATATATCTTTCAAATACCCAAATAGAATAATTGATGTTATTGTCAATCCTTGTTTAAAATAAAAATAGTAGGCATTCCATGTCAATAATTGTTCAAAATAAAAGTGGTGTGCCAATGAAATAAGCTGCTAGTGACCCCACATCTCAAATGGGTACTTCTACTCAAGATAAACATATTTTATTTTACAATTGTGCTTAGTTAATACTTCCATTTTTTTAAGACATATACTAGAGGGTCTCCCAAGTGTGTCTCTCCAGAATGGTAAAGAAATTAAAGAAAAGTTTCTTATTATGAGTCATAAATAATAAAACACTATTTCATAAAGTGAAGTTTTATGTACATCTTATTGCACTGTTTTGTGTGATGCTTTTACTATCTTTTTTTGACAAAATCAAAGTATTTTCAAAACCTAGCTGGGTACAGGAAAATTTTAAGTTTAAATTTTTATCAGAATTGCTCACTCTTCAATTAAGTTAATGGTATGAATATTCTCATTCTCTTAAGAATATTATTTATTTGGAGGTAGAATGCTGATCTGATTTTGATATCAACCCCTTATCACATTTGTTATCATTTAATCCTCTGGGTCATATTATACATAGAGTTTACATCATCTCTAAACATTTTTAAGAACTGTATAGATAGGGTTAAATGTTACGAATGAGCAAAAGTTTCTAATTACCATTGATTTCCTACCTAGCTTCTACTATCATCAAAATTTACTACAGAATTTCATTAGCATTCAGAAAATCACGTGGATAGCTTCACAATACTTTCACATCTTATTTCTGTACCTTTACAATAAAGCCATTTGATTTTATCTTTAACTTGAAGTCTTTTCTTAAAGTGTATCAAAGTGCTCAGATTTACACTGAAATAAACCAAATAAAATAAATGAATACAAATAAAGATGAGGTCATAGGCCACCAGGTTAATTGTGCTGATCACAGGGCAATAGAAGCATTTATTGTAATTTTATTAATTAGTTCAAAATATCTATTTATTTCCTATAATAGTTACTGTTTCCATTGTGGGGGAATCTGTGTGAAACTTTTAAAAGTTTTCTTCTTGAGTAAAAGGAAGGAGTTTAGGTCAGATAATGAGTTGGAGAAAAGACTAGTGGTATGTTTTTCTGCATAAGAGGTATGGGGGACTAGTAATTATAAAGAACAAACTGATGGTTACCAGAGGGGAGTGGGGGGTGGGGGGAGGGACGAAATAGGCAATGAGGAGTACAGAGTGCACTTGTCCTGATGAGCGCTGGGTGTTATATGGAATTGTTGAATCACTATATCATACACCTTAAACTAATATAATACTATATGTTAACTAGCTGGAATTAAAATAACAATTTAAAAAGAGACATGGTAGAGGAGCTAAGAGATGCACAATTCTGGCTGTGGACTGAAAGAAAAGAAAAAGGAAATGTTTACCACCATACTAGGGTTAAAAGAAACAACGTAAGTGGAAAGTATAAGAAAATTAGAATCAAAAAACAGTAGGATATTTTCCTTTCAATGACCTAAATCACACCACATTAAGTAGAGGATAAATTTCTTCGAAGGCCTACAGCAAGGGCAAACAATGGCAGACGTTACTTTAAGCTAATAGTTTTAAATCATTTATTATTTTACCGAATAGTTGGCTGGGGAGTTAATTTAGACCAGTATTTGTCTGAATCTGTAGTGTTGGCGAGAATCCCTGTGGATGAATTTAATAGAAGAGCGTCTCGCTGGGAGGCAAATGATTTTATTCACTCTCCAGCCAGTCAGAACATTTGCGACACCTTGAGTGTGGCACCCAGCTCACCAGGACGCACAGTGGTAGTGGCACAGGATGCTGAGCTTTCCTTCTGAGGCCATAATTAGTCATAAGATTCACACTGGAGTCAAAGTAATTAATGATCAAGAATTGTTACTTGCAGGCTGCATCATTTGGAGAGGAGTGAAGAAGCAGGTGCAATGCTAGAGTTAGGATCTGTTTGCCAGATGGCAGTCAGCCATGTCTGCCTTGGAAGACTGGGGATCACTCACACTGTCAGCATCCTCTCGTTCTCCTGATCCTCCACGATCTCATGGTAATTGCATGCCTTCCTCCTTTGTCCCCAAAGCAGGCTCCTGAGAACTCATATTTCCAGAAAGGCACCCGGAAGGCAATCCTCTCACAAAGTCTATTTTACAAAACCATAAACAGCAGAAGAATCAGGAAAATAAAATGATTTCTAATACTTATATATTATATGAAATATATGCCATGTTTCCTTCTTGTTAATAAAAACTCACAGCTGGGTAACTCTACTCATGTTTGTTTTAATATATAACTTCTATCCTACAGTATTTAACTTTGTACTGTTTAGAATTATGGGTTATCAATAAGAGCATCAAGACACAAAATATCATGGAATCTTTTATATATATGTATATATATGTGTATATATATATATACATGATCTTATGTGTATATACTTATATATATGCTATATATATACACACACACACACTTATAGTAATAGACCTATCTTTCACCAATGGTAGATGTTAGGCCCAGAGTACAGAAGAGTCCAGAAATTATTAATTCTCCAAGTACCAGCATAAATCTAGAAAATTCCCTGAGAAATCAAAGACCCATCTCTGTCCAACAGCTACAAGTTCCTTTGGGATATCTCTTCTTTCCAAAACCACAGGTTCTATTTTGAAGAAAAATGAAATAAAAAAATCTTAAAAGACTTAGGTTTTAATCCATAGAAGTTAATTATTTAGTTAAATAGGCTAATTCAAACATTCTCTTAAAATTCTGTATTGGTTGGAATGGACTTTATTCATTTTCCCTCTACCACCTATCAGGTGGGTGGCTGAGAAAAAGCAAAGTTTCTGATACACAGTCAAGTTGTAGTGCTATCAATTATGTAATCAGAATACATTCATAACGTAAATAAAACAAGAAAAAAAGAAATGGAGGTGGGGAGAAAGTGCCGAAGAAGAAGGAAAAAGAAGAAATATAACTAATTGCATGGATTTTGAGGCTCACAGTTGCCTTAATTGACTCCCATTTTGTGTCCTACACATTTCTCTGTGCCTCTGTCACATAGATTATATCCTAGCCATTAAGTTTATCTTCATTCATTTTAATAGCCTTTCTATATTCACTTCAGATTTTCAGTTATTTAGTGTATCAACACATTCCAGAAATTCCTCTCTTGTTATGGCTTTCTGTCTGGCCGTCATATCTCAGGTCTTCCTAAATCCTGTCTCAAATACTGATGTTTACTGATCAAGATGCCTATACAATGGCTTCCAGCTGATCCTGTTCCCAGGAAAGTTGGTGACAAGTTTTCTCAAAAATAATCATGACAACTTATGAGTTGATATCAAAATATGATATATTTATTAATGTGGGGATATTTTTGATCATGTTCTTTCTCTAGTGTATTTGACTAGACAATAGAGACTATGGGCAAGGAAACAAAATTACTTAATTGTCCATGCCCAGTGTGCAGTATGTCATTCCAAGACCCAAAAGTTGAGGGACAACCATATCTATGTTTCTCTCTGTAAGTTCTTTTCAACAATCGACTAGAAATTTGTATGTTAAAATCTTGTACTCTTCAGCGGCCATTGACATTACCCTTTACCCAAGATAGGAAATGGCAAGGTAGTCATCAGAAAGGAGTATGAAATTAACCTGGAAAGGTGAAAAAGACCAGATTATTGAAGACATTTTAGTTGGGGGACTTTTTTCTTCTCCAGACAAAAGGGAAACAAGGAAATTCTTTTAGGGGGAAGAAAGATGTGATTATTTCACTTAAGAGAGAACATTTAAGAGGAGTGTTGAGGGGTAAGATAAATTGGAGGGATTACATTTTAGAGGTAGGGAGACTACTTAAGAGATTATTTTAATAGTTCAGGTAAGATGAAGACTGAGCCAAGAAAGAAGCAGTGAGGAAAAGGAGGAGGCTATAGCAGTGAAAGATGTCAATGTCTTTGACTCAGATTTAAGGGATTGGTCTCAGTTTGCTTAGGATAATCTACATTTCTACCTATGTTTCTCCCTAGATACATTTATGATGGCTGTCAGTACAGGAAGGGAAACATACTTATCAAAATAATCATGAGGGGGTCAATTGTATAAAATTTGAAGTTGAGTTGGAAATATGTATGTAATTAGTTATGTTAGTATAAAGCTTGACCAAAAGGTTGGGGCAGGGATCTTTGTGAGTCACCAGCATGGAGTTCACCATTGAAGTAAGAGAAGTTGAGATTACATGGGTAAAGGGCCTAGGAAGGAAAGGAGAATAGTTAAAAATCTGAGCACTAATGTTAATTGGTTATTGATGTGACTAGTTAATTAGTTCTTGGTGCAATTGATTGTTGCCAATTACAATGCACTTACTATATGCTAAGCATTACATAATTAGCTAATACTTCCAGAGAAATATCTATGGTCCAGACATGTTTCTAAGTCCTTGACTTATACTAATTTATTTAGTCATCACAACATCATACTGACGTCATAAATACTATCATGTTCTATGGTTTATTCTCAAAGAAGTGGAGACAGAGAGAGGTTTAGTAAATTATCTAAAATATGACAGTTCTGAGAAGTGGTAGAGCAAGGCTTAGACCCAGAAAGACCATCCATACTTTCAGCTGATACAGTCCTTGGTCAAGAGTTGGTCAAGAGAATTCTGATTGATGATAAAACAAGCAGAAAATCTAGAAAGAGAGAAGTAGAGACATTTTGAGGAGAGTGTAACAAACTGTGTCAGGCACTACAGAGAATTTGAGTAATTCTCTAAAAGGAATCTGTTGAATTTGGCAATTAGAAGATCCTTGGTGACCCAAGACCAGAGCCATGGGGGGAATTTCTTCTGACAAAAACCACTGGGTAGGACCGCTGGCCCCATGTAAGTCCTTAGCCTACAGACAGTTGTGCACTTACATTGTGTTGTGTGTCAAGGACTAGGAGAGATGTACCAGACTTGAGTATGAGTATAGTGGTCCCATGGATTTTCCATAATGTTCTGTGCTGATTGTTATGGAATACCGCAGGATTTGAGCTTTATCTGGCTTCCTAGTGCCTAAAAGATGCTGGCTTTCATAACAGTTAAAGTTTTGAAACACAAATCAGTCTGGGGAATGCAGAACATGCATGCATATAGGTATATTTGTTGGGTGTATGTGTACATTTGCTGTGTGTATATATATGTGAGGGGGGGATGCTGTGTGTACATGTGTTTTTATGTGTGTGTGGTGTGCATTTGCATGTGCACGTGTGTGTGTGTGTGTGTGTGTGTGTGTGTGTGTGTGTCCATTGGAAAAGAATGGTAGACCATTCACGTAGAAACCTACCTATGAGACTATGAGGAGCGCCTGGGCGACTCAGTCAGTTAAGCATCCAACTTTTTATTTTAGCTCAGGTCATGATCTTATGAGACTGAGCCCCTCATTGAGCTCTGTGCTGAGCTCAATGGAGCCTGCTTGGGATTCTCTCTGCTCCTCCCCTATGCTCTCACTCTCAAAATAAATAAGTAAACTTTAAAAAAGAAACCTATCAGTATACCTTCAGTGAAGAACTTTCACTAAGTTTCAGAGTGGGGGGAGGTGGGGAGGTGGCGAGGGCAAGGATAATCCAACTAATGAAAATGTGACTTGACTTAAAGATCATTTGGCTTTTTGTGTTGAGCATGTTTCTTATTAAAATCTAATGTGTAATTTGTGCATTTTACAATACACTAACTGCTTTCCTCAGGCTGTATAGAAAGACAAAGAAATTGTCTTATTCTGTCTTTAAGTGTTATTTTGCCCTTTAGTCTGGCTAGATTGGTTCTCAGCAGAAATCACCTAACAGAGCCAAATGGAAACTCTCAAAACCCAAGGCTAAATTTTAGATACACCAGTAAGCTTGTGATATTTTTGCACAATTTCTCTGTGTATTAACTATGTTTGACAGTTAATTCTGTGATCCATATTCTGTTGGCTCTGAATGTTATACTCCCACAGAAATACCCTTTCTTATTACAAGCATGTGTATAATCTTTTCAAGGAAATCTTTCAGGGCCACAAAGAAAAGAATAAAGAATGTCATGGCTTTCTGCTCAAGGCGGCTAGAGAGAAGCATCTTGTGCAATACCTTTTGGAAAGACCCCACTAATGCTTCCAGGTAGAAGAAAAAGTAGTTAATAAAGAATTCTTCAACCCAAATCATCTGTTTTAAACATTATGGATTATAATGACAGCAGAAAATCTCCACCTCTGAAGTTTGGTCTTGAGGTAATATAAACGCCCCCCAAATAACAATTATACAACATAATCCCAAAGAGAATACAAGGCATGACTTGCAGACAGTGGTGAGTACTGCAAGAGAGAAGGGAGGGTGTAGCATCAGAAGAATAACCTTTCACAACCACATTAAAATCGCTTTTCACTTTTCTTCTGACCCCTACATAAGAAAGAGTAAAACTGAAACATTTCCTTTGAGTAGCTTTAGCATAAAGAAATCCTTTTTATATGGAAATATCACCTCTGATCTGAATGGTCATATTAATTATCAGAAAGCCAGCTTCCAACTTGATGACATCTGTGCTTAATTCTCTGCATTGCAAATTTGACATTTTTCTAAACACAGTTTTATAAAAGCTAGGAAAGTTCTTGTGAATTTCATATCCAATGAATCATCACATGAGTTGTTTGCAAATAATAATCCTGGATTCCTAGTGCCCCAATTTTCCTTTTTATTTGTGGCTTTGATCTCAGCACATTTGTCCCTAATGTCTCCACACACTGCTAGCCATCCTAGATCTTACCTATGATTGCCTAATGCCCACACGCTACAGTCAACAATTCCAATGGGAAAATCATGTTTACTTCTTCTTTATAAAGGACAACTCAGCACTGGCCAATGACAGTGTTCTCTAGCATCTTCCCTTTGTAAACCAACCACATCCATCAGTAAATCTCTCTGGGATGAATCTGTACTGAACCAAAATATCACAAATGTCTGCAATTCTAAGTCTAATATATTCATCATCCATGTCTCATGTTGGTCTATAAAGAATATAAAGTTCACATTTATTCATGATTAATATATCTCAATTAGTACTAATAGAAAAATATATACCATTTTAATGGTTCACTAGAGAAGATAATAAATCATAGAACCTAAAATGATTGCCATATTCAAATTGTGCCCCAGCACAAAACCTTGATGTCATGTGACAGTTTCCTTGGTGAACCCAACCTACAGAGATTTTTTTCTTTTCTCCAAGTGCCTTTTGTAGTTATGGCTCCCAGCATAAACTTAATCACATATATTTAAATTCTACAGTTGTTCTCTGTGTAAATTATTTCCCCAGCAGTGCTTAATCTCCTTGTTGGTAAGTCCTATATTATTCTTCTGTATCCCATGAAGTGCCTAGAATACTACTCAGGAGGCACTCAAAAATGTTGATAGATTTGATTTAGTAATGTCATAAAAGGGAAATTATGCAGAATATTTAATCTCTTCAACTGTTAAGCTTCCTAGACTTGAGTTCTTACTGGCATATAAATTGCCAAACTATAAATGCCAAGCTCCTATAAATCAGAATATGCAATCCCTTCAGCATCCATTATACTGCCCTCTAAGTTAGAGTACAAGCTCACTGAAGCCAGGAGCATTGGTTCTTTTGTTCATTTTTACAAGCTGACACATGGTGTCAGCCCTCAATAACTGCTGGTTGGGTGGGAAAACAAGTTCTGTCAGATAATTTCTGGGATGTCTCCTCAGCCCATATTCCTTTCTTTCTGAAAATACCTTCTCCTTAACCAGAGGTGAATCCTGCAGGCAATGATACCCCTTCCATGTTTGTCATGACTGATTGGACTCACAGTATACACCAGATTTGAACCAGCCAGTCCAACTGTCCTTATTATTGCTGAAATATTAGTTGAGGGCACTAGGATGCATGACAGAAACTAAAGTTGGTGGCTAAAGTGAACTGCAGTGAGACAGCCACATGCTTCCCTGGCTACACATGGCAGAACCCTGAAGCAGGGTGGCCCTGAAGAGCGGAGAAAGTTGGTCGGTGGGGAGAGACAAATGGAACAAATGCCAGGAAGGGGAGGGTAAATAGGCAAGAATGGAGAAGTGTGCCCTAAGAAACTTTCCTAGCTCTGCCTCTAATCCCTTGAAAACGTGGCTCACTTTATAGCCTTAGTATCCATGAATCTCTTTTGGGCAGTAACAAGCTAGCTCTCAGGGTTTCCTATTATTATGCCACCAAAACATGTCTTACTAATTCAAAATATTCAATAAAAACTATGTAATAAAGATTGAACTGAAGAAACAGGGAGGGTTTTTTTTTTTTTTAAATAATAGTCAGATGACTTGAACTTCATTGCAACTCTACCATAGGATGTGATGGAGTGAGTAACATTTTAGTTTCTTCATTGGTGAGTTGAGGATGCTGAACCAGATGATATCCAGCAATACTTTTATCCCCCAGCTTTTGGGATCCTGTCATTGCCTCCAATTGCTTCCATGAAAACTATAACTAACATTCAATTAGCCAGTTATTCCCATATATTGAGATATTTTATTACATATGAAGGGCACACCTAGATATTTATAGCATTATTTAGTTTTCATCTAAATGGTTTAAATTAAATTGGCACGATATTCTCTCAAATTCATTTTTTAGCTTTTCACATTCATGAAGCACCAGACTTAATTTCTCTTATTCTGGGCACTTTCCAAATAACATTCATGAAATCAAAATTAAGTTTGAATAGGCTTTTGTCATCCATGTGTATGGAACACCTGTCTTTTATAGATCTGAGAAGGTTCTCTCTCATTAGAAATGTAGTATCACAATTTTATGTTCTTTTGTTTTGAATATATTTAAGTGGTTTTCCCAATAAGATTTACAAGATTTCCTGGGCATAGGTAAATGCAACAAACTTGGTAGAAGTCCTCAATAGCAATCAATACAAACCCAAGGGACTGAAACTAAAAGATAGTGCATTGCAAATAACACAATAAACATTTATTATTGCGTCCAATTCTAAATATTTTGATAGCCCTTTCATAGTTCCTTTTATATAAAAGGACTACAGTTTTTTAAATTAAATTTCATGTTAAAGATTTTTTTTTTATAATTTTTATTTACTTTTGAGACAGAGAGAGACAGAGCATGAGCAAGGAGGGGCAAAGATAGAGGGTGACCAGAATCAGAAGCAGGCTCCAAGCTTTGAGCTGTCAGCACAGAGCCTGACATGGGGCTCAAACCCACTAATGTGAGATCTGACCTGAGCTAAGTTGAAGGCTTAACCGACTGAGCCACCCAGGTGCCTCACATGTTAAAATTTTTAAACGCCAAACATTTTGAAATCTTAACTCATTCTGCTGTTTTCTTTCTCCTTCTAAGCAATTGCAGAATATGTCCTCAGACCCAAATCAAATATTATCAATAAAATTATATTTATAGGACACAACAATATTATCTACCTAAAATGCTTTCAACATTCTCTTGTAACTTAGTCCAAATGACTAATTCTGTTCCTATAATGATCGATTATGTGTCCCTCTAGGAAAATGCATGCTAAAAAGATGGCAGAATTATATTCCTGACCCTGAGTTCATACCTAGAGCCACAATATGGGCACATGACCTAATCCATAGTATGTTATCATCCATTCTTTTTCTAGATGACCATCCATCTCTGTGCTCAGACAGGCACAGAGAGTTACAAAGCTTATGCACAAATGAAAACCAAGTTCTACCTAGAAGGACTTAACCAATTTGAGCCCCTAGACTCCTTTTATTTGAGCAGACTAGTTACATGGTGGAGGGGGGTGGTGGCTGTTGGGAAGGGTGTGGGAAGAGATGGCTTACAACCATGGATCAGAGCAAAACCAAGAGGTCAGTTAAAATAAGGGCTCAATGTAATCAAGACACATGTGTAAAGAATAATGAATTGCTTAGTTTGGCTGGGTTAATGTGATGAATAGGAAATAAATTGGAAAATTTAGATTGGGACCAGGTTATAGATGACATTGATTACCAGGCTAAGGAAACCAAAACTCAAATTATGCATAAGACACCACTGACAATTTTTTAAGCAGAGAACTGAATTAGAGCAATGGAAACAACACTGATAATATTAATCACAGTTAAAGTGTCACAATCATCTACACTGGGCATGGTACTGCATTGAAAATAATGACTAATAAGGTGCAGTACCTGGCTTCAAGTAGGAAAAATATACATACATACAAGATAAAATAATGAAAAAAATACCTATACTACCAGAAAGAAAATGTTAACCTCTATAAGAAAGGACCAAAATCCTTCAGTAATCATATCAGTGCCATACATTCCTTGCTTCTACATCTTTTGTTCTTTCAATCAGTAACTCTGTATGGTCAATTCAGAAACAAATGTGATTTTAGTTAAAAATGATCAAGTCCACTTTAACCCACTACTATGAGACTTAACAAAAATCACATTTACTGTTTGTGACTAATAATAGCTAACTATTGAACATAATCTAGATGCCAGGCATATTCCTAATCACTTTGCAAGCCTTATCTCATTCAATCTTTCCAGAAACACTACATGTTAAGTTTTATTATAATCACTTTCTGACGATGAGAGATATTAAGGAGTTTACCCAAGGCTACAAAATTATACTTCCAGCTCTTAGCCAACAAATATACAGTCTACTATATAACTTAAAAATAATCTTAGGGCACATGGGTAGGCTAAATTCCTACCAAGATTATATATATATATGTATATATACATATATATATATATACATATATATATATGTATATATACATATATATATATGTATATATACATATATGTATATATACATATATATATATCTCCATAGTTTTGCCTTTTCCCTGAAATCTCATTTCCCCCTTGTGCTCAAATTCTTTTGCACAGGTTCTGAGTTGTCTCTCCTACTTTAATCCCTGTAGCCGACTGAGTTACTGCTCACTCATCTTCAGTACC
>NC_043705.1:137916035-137917169 GCF_006229205.1 Suricata suricatta | reverse complement strand
TTTTGTATGTCTATTTCCCTGGCTTTCACTATGGGATAGAATTTCCTTCCACCTGATTATATAATTCCAACATTTTTCCTCCAGTAATTTTCATCAGTTGCTTTATCAGTTTTTACTCATTAACCAACTGAAATTCAGCTATAAAATCTGAAAAGACACAGGACGGTGTATATCTTTCTGGCTTAAGTGAGAGAACCATTTCTGTGTGACTAGATTTTCACTGTGGTTTTGTTCTAGCATCTTACAAATTTTCTTTCTGAACTGTAACTCCTGTAAAACCCATTTCCATTATAGGATCATAAAACACAACACACACACACACACACACACACACACACACACACACACACATACTTTAAAAGGGAAAGCTATTTTTCTCCTTGGATGTAAGTTAAATGTTATACCAATGTAGTTTATGACTCATAATAGAGGCTACTTTAAAAATAATTATTCTTAATGCTGTTCAGTGGACGCCCATATGACCTCTATGAACTCTCAGAGCCATTTCATCCTGATTGATTTCCTAGATTTGTTATTTTGCTTCTATACTTCTAGTACAATGGAATATCTGTTTGTTTCCCTTCCTAGAAAACTCTCTAAACCAACTTGGTAAACAGGGCATCAGCCTTCTGTGTTCTCAAGAGTTCTGCCTACTTGCTTCCATCTTCCCTACAATATGACATTAAGTGACCTCTACAACAGACATCGTCTTTAGCATGGCACCTATCCATTTCAATCGTAAAAATGCTTAGAGCAATTCTCTTGACATGAACCAGTCTCAAGGACCACCTATCCCTTGTTGGTCCACCTTGAACTCATTTCATCCCTATTATCATTCTGTTAATGTGGCCTAATGTGCCTCTAAAACACAATTTTAGCTCTAATATTTTTATTAGTTTGAAGAAACTTGGTTACTCTCAGAATACAAAGCCTTGCAACCCCTGGGGTCAGAAACTCATTTGCCTCATAAATACAAATAAATTCAGGATCCAAAGCATCCAGGAGCATTCCCAAGACCTGCACTGGTTGATGTGGTGAGTGAGACTCCAGCTGTGCATCTGACAGCCATTCGAATAGATAGCACTGGTGGCTTGAAGCCAAGCCAAGGCAGATGGGACGGTCTTTTGTAGCTAC
>NC_043705.1:137902347-137915935 GCF_006229205.1 Suricata suricatta | reverse complement strand
TCATGACCTCATAGTTCTTGAGTTCAAGCCCCACTTCAGGCTCTGTGCTGACTGTGTGGAGGCTGCTTGGGGTTTTCTCTCTCCCTCTCTCTCTGCCCCTCCCCTGCTCATACTCTCTGTCTCTCAAACTAAATAAGTAAACATTTTTTAAAATTCTTATAAGTAATTATACAAGTATTGATACAGTACTAAATATAGAAGAATGTCACAAATGGTAAGTTTTTGGTGATAAAGTTACAGAAAGGAAAGGAGAGACTAATATGTGTTATTCTGACCTTCTATCCACTCGGACTAGGTATAGAGAATACCTTTTAAGGCATTACTTTGCCAGAAAACATCTAAAAACTATTTTACTGCTGCCAAACTTCTGGTTATTTAATAATCTCACTGGTTTAAAATATTTAAGTTTGAAATTCGTAGAAATGCCAAGGCCTCCTCTCTGTGACAGGACTTCTAGGCTCTAGAAAGCATGATATCAACTCATGGCACTAACCTGAAAAAAAATAACGAGTAAGTGTCAAATTCTAAAGCCATGCACCAGGTGAAAAAGAAGTTTGAAGCCTTTACATTTTAGGAATGCTTCTTTTTGCCTCTCTTACCAAATACCTGCAGTGAATGCATATTTTTAGCCTACATGTACAGCATAATTACCTCAATTCTAGATCACATTGCCACTACATAACTGTTAATATACTACCAAAGAGAAGTTGGAGAAACACTTTGGGTAAAACATTTCTTTACACAAGATAGAGAAACCCTATAATTTTCAGGGAGACGATTATATAAAGTCTTACCTATAATTTTATTTAATTGTACCTTTTTACTTCATCTTCTTAAGCTAGATCCCTATCTTTTTCCACCCTTGTCTCCAAAGGAAGATATAGAAACTATCTTGAAAGCAAAATGTTCAAGGATCTTTACATAGTTAACTATTCTTAATTTGTCTCTAAGATTACAGTATTTCAAACATTAGCAGAGAAGTTGAAACTCACTCTAGTAACTATTCTCCACAGATACCGGGACAAAGATCATAAAATATTATGAGCTCCATCTAAGTGAAATAAATAAGACTCTTACGTAGAAGAACAAATAGTATGCTATATAGAAAGAAATGCAAATATAAGCTTAAATATTACCACTGATACATATAACTGGCAATAATAATGAACTTCAGCATTAAAAATGCAGTAGGAAACTGTGGTTCCTGGATGGTTCAGTCAGTTCAGCATCTGAACCTTAATTTCAGCTCAGGTCATGATCCCAGGGTTGTGGAATTGAGCCCTGAGCCAGGAGTCAATGGGAGTTTGCATGGGATTCTCGCTCTCTTTCTCTCTCAAAAAATGTTTTTTTACATAAATAAATAAATACAAATTTATTAGGAAGCTTTTCATTGTTGTTTCCAAATAGGAGTGTGATGTTAAGAATGTGGTTTCTAAACCAAGTTTTCTTGAGTTCAAGTCCAGCTCTGCCAATGCCAATGACGTGATCATCATCAAGTTCTTTAATATCGTCAGTCTCTGCACCCCATCTGTAGACTGGGGATGATATCAATATCTACCTCATAGGATTGTCATAATGTTTATATAAGAAAGTATAGATAAGGCATGTAAAGTAATGTCTGGCATGCAGCAAATTCCCTGTACAGGTTAGCTTTTTAAGTTAAATGTCTATTTTGTGGAAATATTACCAATAGTCTGGATGAAATTAATCCACTCATATATGTTTTTCTATTTATATCTTCTATCCCAGATAAAGATAAAATTACATCTTCAATGTATATTCAGTTAAGAACCTGAATGTGTTATTATACTACTCAAAAAATTCCAAAGCTTTCGCTGAAGTTTGGTTAATCATCTAGATCAACAGTTGGCACACTTTCCCTGGAAAGGGCCAGCTAGCTAGTATCTTAGCCTTCAAAGGCCATACAGTTTCTGTTACAGCTACTCAACTCTGTCATTAGAGTGTGAAAGCATCCACAGACAACACTTAAAAAATAGGCATGGTCATGATCCCATGAAAATTTACTAACAAAAACGGGCAGCAAGCCAGATTTGTCCCAGGGGTGTCATTTGCCCACCCTTGCTCTAGATGTTTGATAAAATGAAAACAGAGTCCTCTGATATTTTAACCCTGTTTAAACATTCCTGAGGGAAATCAGCTCAGTTAAGCTAGTAAAGTATCATGATTCCAGTGTTTGTGAGTATATGGATCTAAGCCCTGAATTTTGCTTTAAATAAAATGAATATAAAAAGTAGTCAGAAAATTCAGTGTTTCTTGTTAGCGTGTACAAAGAGGAGACATGACAGTTTACAATACAGAAGAACTCTGCCTGACTCACGAGTTAAGTAGATGAAAGTGATCATAGGAGCTGTGTTCACATATTTATTTATATTTCTGTTGACTGCATGAAGATCAAACACTGTATATACCTGACAAAAGTACTATTACTGAATTATTAATTTGAGAATTTTGTAACTTCTAAGATCATGCTATGATTAATATTCCTAATAATCAAGCATAATGATTTCCAAAATGAAAAGCAAGTGAATCTACCTATTCAGAGTCTGAGCTGGCCCATCAAGGGAGTGGTGAGCTTACCCATGAGGTCACTGTGTTACCTGTGTCTTTCATGCAGTATGATTACAACTTGTACGGTCTTTAAAAATCAAAACTAGGGGGGAACCTGCATGGCCCAGTCAGTTTAGCATCTGACTTTGGCTCAGGTCACAGTCTCACGGTTCGTGAGTTTGAGCTCCAAGTGGAATTCTACACTAACAGTGTGGAGCCTGCGTGGGAATTCTCTCTCTCTCTCTCTCTCTCTCTCTCTCTCTCTCTCTCTCTGCCCCTCCCCAACTCATGCTTTCTCTCTTTCTCAAAGTAAATAAATAAACTTAAAAAAATTGAAACTAGATGGATGATGGGTACTAAGGAGGGCACTTGTTGAGATGAGCACTGGGTGTTGTATGTAAGTGATGAGTCACTGAATTGGACTCCTGAAACCAGTATTGCACTATATGTTAACTAAAATTTAAATTAAAAAATTATGGGCAGTTAAAAAAACTGAAAGGGAAATTGATAACATGCTAGAGAAAATCTGAATATTGAGAACACAAGCTAAAATGTGTATCATCTGGGTCTTTTACAAATGTTTTTTATTTGTTTCTTTTATTTTAGGTTAAATTCTCTAGTAACTGAGCAAATTTCCCACTTAATTTCACACAGTGAAGTCCAAAATCTATCAGGAAAATAAATAAATAGAGGACTGCTGCTGGGCTTGTTTTGGTTTTCAGTTTCTAAGGCACAGCACCTTCCTTGATTATCCTCAGGAGAAGACACCAACTTTGTGCAGTGTGTGGGATAGAAGCTCTGGTACTTTCGAAGGCTCTGTTCCCACAGAGCCCAAAGCACTGAAAACATCCATGAGGGATCTTTAAAAGACCCAATTTCATGTGCTCATCAGCCAATAACCCCTTGTCAATACTTGAGGAAGAAAGCAGATTCCTATGCCTTTTCTGCCCACACAAGTGGATTATTGTGCAAAGTGAGGACAGATAGTCATGGGTCTGGAGGGCAGGTCCTCTGGCTTGACCCAGGAAGGATAGACATTGGTATCCATTAGAAGTCCTGTTCTCTTCTCCAGGTGAACACATTCTCTCTCACCTTTCTTGATGCTCAATCTGAATTCCAATCCCCAACACATGTCTGTGTATTCAGTACTGGGGTCTCCTTATCCATGCACTCCATATTTAGATGACCAGTCCATGGACCATTAATTTCTGGATGGTCAAAGGCTGACTGTTGAACCCTTGCCCAAGTCTTTCACTTTGAAGGTTTGCATATTTTCCAGTTCATTGTGGCCTCTTTCAGCCTATGTCACTAATTTATTTCTTTCATCTCCACATCTTAGCACTAGCCACCATTTATGAATTCCTCACATGGCTCTCTGTGGACATATAATAATGTTTATAATAAAGACACAAGTAGAGGAATCCTTTGTCATTTGTATTTAAAAAGTAGGATCTTATGGTTTACATTTATCTTGTTCGTGAATTTCTCACCTATAAATGCAGCAAGAAACTACTTTGTGATTGTTTACAATGTTTTCATTCCATATGCCAATTTGCATATGTGACATAATTCAAGCCAAAAAAAGAACAAAAATAAGAATATCTTTCAATTTCAGAAATTAAAATAAAACCCAAGTTCCCGTCAACACTGTACATACATAAAATTATTACATTTTAAAAGTGTTTTCCCTATTACCTATTTATATTTTATAGTTGAGAAAAATACACATATATAGCCAATGAAATTATGACTCACATTATAGATAACAGATAAAAACTAGTCAGGTGTGACCTAGTCCAGTGGTGCTCAAAATGGGGCCCATGGACCATAGTTTCCACAGAGCATTACCTGTTTGCAAAGAATGAAGTATAGAAATTGAGAATAAGTATCTGAAAACATTATAGTACTTTGAAGATTAATTTTATGTCTGTTGAATCTAAAAAGGACAAATACAGACTGGCATTTTATGATTTTTAAAAAATCATTTCTCATTTGTAATTGGTTAAGGAGAAAACAAACACACAAATTCGTCTTGCACCAAAGGAATTTTGAGAAGCACCACATGCAGTAGTCACAGGGCCTTGTGTCTTCACATTATATACTACTTTTCAGTCTTTTAAAATCTCTATTGTACTTTTATAAAACAACTGACTATGGGGAAATTGTTAAGCATCAAATATATGTTGGGCAACATGGAAAAGGATAATACACGATGAGGCACGTCTACAGTCTGGCTGGGGAGTAGAACAGAGATCAAGGAAACAGTTAGGAAAATCAGATAGTTTATTATAAAAACCTCACAGTGGGCTGTAAGTGAACCAAGATCACCAGAAGCAGTTGAAAGCACCTTCAACATCTTGCTGTACTATCTCTAGCCAGTAAGGAGCCCAGGAAATTAACTGCTTTGATTCTCATTAGCCATGCTCTTCATTTAATCTAAGAAACTCTTCAAGGAGACACCAAGACTGTGGACATTTCAGGAAAATCCTAATACTTGTGAAGCCTGTTTTTTTCCCCCTCTACCAACAGGTCTATTACTGCAGCAGTAGTAGAAAAGAGGGCTGAAAAGTCTCAAATCATTTATAACTTTCAGATACAAACAGGTGCCTTTGGAACCTTACCCCAGCTCATAACAGACTTCCCTTCACCTCATCAAATAATGAAAAGAGAGAACGAAACCCTCTTCTTGACAACAATTTGGACTCAGTGAGAATGTATTCCATCAACTGCCCTAGGACAAGCAGATATTTGTCATCCCACAGTAGATGAGGAGTGGCAGATCTAAAAGGGGTAAGTGGAATGCTCTTATGGCTTATGCGTTCTGCCTCACAGCTTTATCCTGAGGCCAAAGCCACCTGGCATCCTTTGCCGTGCACACACAAGGCTGACATTTGTTTTAATCTGGGAAGAAAGAGACACCAGAGAGGCAATGAAGCCCCAGGGGTCCTTGAGCTAGTTTGAGGTTCTTCGGACATTACAGAATAGTGGCAGAGATAGAGAGACATTCAAAATCAATTTAGATCAGCCCCCATCTAGCAGTTAGCTTTTCTTTCTTTCTTTTTTTTCTTTTTTTTTTTTGGTTACAGGGATCATCACAGAATCACGTATAAGCAACGTGAGATTTAACATTTTTTTCTTAATACATGTGATTTTTTAAAAATTTTTTAATCATTTACTGCCACTCTATCTTTCACTAAAGTATGTTCCCAGTAAATTTTGAAATATATTTTTCGGCAACAGTGAAAAGATTTTAATTTACTCATGTGCATCATTTATCATCTATTTGGGTCTACACAACTTAAAAGAGTATTTAATTTTCCCTTCTGCCTTGTTCTTCACTCAGTTATTTGCTTTCAATGATAGAGTTGCAAATTTAAAATTGAGATGACCTAATTATTAAATCCTAAGCTCTGTATAGACATTCTATGCTATGGCCTTGAATGTGGTAAAAAAAATGCAAGAAGTAATAACATGATGAGTGATTTTGATGTGGGTCATGGGGGAGGCAACATTATAGAAAGCATGGAATGTAGTACAGTTTTCAAGGAATGTCAAGGTATTTATTCCTGAACAATTGCAAAGCTAAGTTATTCCTATCACAATAATTCCAGAATTTCATTATTACAACACTTTAACACTTTAGTCATTTAAGTAGACAATAGAATAAGGCCTGGCCCAATATAAATGTATATACTAAGTAAGTGTATTACTGGAAACTAGTTTGTTCCTTTGTGTATGATGCCAAGACTGTATATATTTAATAAAGAAGTCTCACTTCCACAAATACGTTTCAACATGCTAATTAATGATATGTGATGAGTGGTGTTTGTGAATATTAAGTTAAATATAAACAGGAATATGTTCATTACTTTTTGCTCTTGTACTGTATGCTTCAGAAACCTTCAAAAGAACAAGAATATTTGTAAACTACCAGAGTCTGAGACCTATTCTCCATAGTCAAATGTCCATAACCTGGGAATTTAGACAGTTGTTCAGGGATGGGTGTGATAAAGACGGTTCAAGAGGAGAAAAGTGAGACATTTTTATTAAGGAAAAGTGCTATTTCAGAAAATAAGTCTAATTTACCAAGAAGCCAATCAAGTATCTATTTTACTAGTTTTCCTTTTTTTTTTTTAAGATTTTTTTATTCATTTTTGAGAGACAGAGAGAGACATCACGAGTGGGGGAGGGTCCGAGAGAGAGGGAGACACAGAATCCGAAGACAGGCTTCAGGCTCTGAGCTAGCTGTCAGCACAGAGCCTGACGCAGGGCTTGAACCCACAAACCATGAGATCATGACCTGAGCCGAAGCTGGACGCTCAACCGACTGAACCAGCCAGGCGCCCCTATTTTACTAGTTTTCTATAAACAATGTCCAGACATCTTTCCTGAACGAGGCAAGATCAACTTAATTGCCTTACTGTTTCACAGTGTGAAACCAAGGTCAGCATTTTAAGGTCAAATTATGGGTCTTTATTCAGTTACTGAAACTGAGATTGCCTTGAGAAATCTAGAAGTGTACTTCAAAGTGGAGTTGAGATTTTGAACAAGTCTTTTAAGTACCTTCTGTTCTCACTTTCTATAGCATATTCGATACAAAGCATAGTCATCCTATTTGACATGAAGGCCAATGAAATGTATCTTGCTTGAATGAAATGGATAAAGGAACTAAAAATAGACAGAATTAGAGAATGAAAAAAATGGAAAAATGGACAGCGAGAGATATGTGATATTATAGGTTAATAAAATGTGTAAGAATTTCAGCTATATACAACTAAGTGTGCATAGAATTTAAAAAAAAATCCTTTAACAGTATAAATAAGCAAAAACACTGAGACTAATTCAACTTCCGCCTCCTATATTTAGCAATGTATTATATGTAGCAATGTACGGCAGTACATTGAAAGAAATGGAAGTTCCACATAAAAACTCCAAAAGAACAAAAGTGGAAGTAGACTTTGCCAAATCAAAACATGCCTTTCTCTGAAAAAAAAAGGGGGGGATAATGTGTTATGATAGCCATCAGGTCGATCTCATACATATTCTTACTCCCTCTACTTCCAGGTATATGGAAAGATTACACTGTCCAAATAATATGAAGTTAGGTATATCCATGAGACTTATGTGATCCAATAAAAAGTGAAAAATGACACCCCAGTAAAATGTGACAAATGACAAATGTAAAATATGCACTTTCCGGCTGGAAATTTAAGAGACAGTATGTGAGATTTGCTATCTTTTTATTTTTTTCCATTCCGTTTTACTTATAAGTGAAAACAGATTAAGAATAGAGATAAGAGAGCTGGGTCCTGTAGTGAAGAAACGGTGGGGGCAACACCATCCCACAAACCCAGATTGATATGTAGCATGAATCAGAAATAACTATTTTAAGTCACCAAGATACTGGGCTTGTTACAAAGTCTGCCCTGTCTATCCCGCTGGATACCTATCAGAGTGTCTACATGCAAGGCTGACAAAGGCATAGATTGCCACGCCCATAGTAAAGCGTTGGTTCTAGGTAATTGAAGATTTAGTAGAGAGTGGTATGTTGTGGGAAGCCTGGGTGGCTCAATCGAATAAGTGTCTGACTTTGGTTCAGGTCATGATCTCGTGGTGGGTGGGTTCTAGCTCCATGTCGGGCTCTGTGCTGACAGATCAGAGCCTGGAGCCTGCTTCCGATTCTGTCTGTGTCTTCCTCTTGCTCTACCCTTGCCCTGCTCACACTCTGTCTTTCTCTCTCTCAAAAATAAAAATAAACATTAAGCAATTTTTTAATTAAAAAAAATTAAAAAGTTGATATGTTGTAAATGATTCAGCCTTTACTCTTCCATTCTCTACCTATAAGATTTTAAACATTTTCTTTTCTCTGGTATGGTTTTTCTGGTTAAATAATCTGTTACAGTAAGTATTAAGCACAAAATAGATGATCAATACATTTTAATTCTTCCCTTTTATATAATCACACAAATCACCAATGACTTTGTCTCAAAAATTAAATATTAGCTATTATTGGAGCTCTAGTGGTGCAATCGGTTAGCGTGCGGTACTTATACAATAATAATGTTAAAACATTATGCTATATGTAACCACAAATCAAGGTATAACCTATCTTTGGGGGAGGAATGAGACTGAAAGAGATTTCTAATCTATACTCAAGTATGTATTTCCTAATAAAGGTGTTACACAAACCAACAAGAAAAATAAAACCATTATTCACAATGGAATTGAGGGCACAAATACATTAAATAATAGCCAAGTTGCCAAAAATAATTTCTTGAAAAAAGAAACTCTTTAAAGTCGTGGGTAATTCAGGGTTTTATTTTGTATTTTGTTGTTGTTATTGATGTTGTAATTAACTAGTGAGGTATAGGTATGCTTACTAGGCTAGTGTGAGTGACTTGGACGTTTTCCTCTACACTTTCTGGATGCTCTATGTGTAAAGTGGTCCTGATACACTAGGTTACATCTTGGTAAAAACAAAACAAAATGAAACAGAACAACCTCTAAATCTTTAGTGCCTTTGTTTTAAAATTCTTTGCAACCAGTGCCATGACTACAATACGGTTTGCAGGCAAAATTCAGTGAGGGAATTTCCATATTAGTGAGAATGTTAATATTAAATATCATTTAAATGCTAATATCATAGTGTTTACTATATTTGCAATACTTAATATCATATGGAGCAAGGCTTCAAAACAGCTGCACAAGCGACAATAGAAATTTGAGTCTTTTCCATCTATGTTACATACATTATCTTCAGTCTGTGTCAATTCTGTTGAAATGTGTGAACTCATGTGGGTAAACACATTCCAAACTAGAGTTCTGGCTGGAATGATCTCATGATACCTACGTTAGTTTCTTCACATAGAATCTGCAGCAAACGTCTTCTATGCTAGAACACACTGAGTCTTGGAGTAAAATCAAAGATGAGGTTCAGCAGAATCATCGGATAAGCTTATCTGACAAAATTTATCAGTCATTTGGTCAAATACTTGGCTTCGCGGGTAATTAGGTTGATAAACCTTTTCACTGACTAGTGATTGAATGGACCAAATTTATCAGCTGTTTTGACACCACAAATTCCTTCATTAATTAATAGTGTGGAAAATATTCCAAATGCATAATTTATTTGAACTATTTCCAGAACAAATCTAAAGGATAGCACATTATGGCTTTCCTTAACTTACAATGCCTTTTGAGGCAGGCATGTTCAATTCTAGAAAGTTTTTGAGAAGTTCATTATTAAATTTGGCCCTATTAAAAATAAGCACCTTTCTTAGATCAAGGTGAACAAGATTTAAAGTATGATGTAAGTACAGTGCAGAGTTTATTCTTCCGGTTGTTTCTGGGTAACTGAATAGATATTCATGTGAATGCTTAGGAATGCATTTTCATATAAATGACACCAAAGTATTGAAAGGAACCCAAGCAGATCTTAACACACTATTCCACCTCCCTTACCCCTTCCTCATCCACCTGCGGCAGCGTGTAGCATGGGGCCAACAATATGGTGAACATTAAGTTGTCCTATTTGAGACCTATTTATACTAAAAAAGCACGTGTTGTTTATCTAAAATTTAAGTTTAAATGAATGTTTTGTATTTTATCTGGAAACCCTAGTGACAATGCAGTTTTTTTAAATATAATAGTGGCCACGTTAAATAACCGTTAATATTTCTTCCATTTTCTCTGCCCTGGAATGAATTATTCATTTGCCCTGAGCAGCATGCAAACAATAACATGCAAACAATAACACAGCCAAATTCACATTTTTCTGGCACTGCTGACAAACTGCTGCTGTATTAAACAATAAATGACAAGCCCTGTATTGCTCAACTGCGTGGCCCTCGTCCCTGGTTTTTGAGGCATTTCAATCAACCTTGCAATCGTCACCAAGCTGTAAGATGTTACACATATATTTTGTCTGCCCTAAAGTAGCATTGAATTTGAAACTGTGAGATCTTCTATTTTTTTTTCCAGATAATGGCCAAACTGGCCATTTGGGTTATAAATTGGGTTTTTCATGGCTAATGTACTTCACATCGGCACTTACTATACAAGTAACAATTATGTCATCACAGGCTCTGGTACAACATGAAGGGAGCACAAACCTCAGGATTGATGATGATGGCTCAAAGCCAGCTCATTAAAGGCAATGGTGTGAATAATACAACTGTGTTGCTTTTGAAAGGACCGAATATGTATTATCCACCAATCCATGTACCAAAGCAGCACCATAAACATAGATCTCTAACTGCAGCCCATTTAAATGATGAAAGGGTGTATATTAATCTATGAAATAGATTTTCCCCTGGGGAAAATTTGTCCTTTCTATTTATGAAAGTGAAAACATTCAGTGCACAGAGAAGCACTTATCAGATGAGCATCCGGGGTACACGGACGATTTTACTAATGCTTCCTGCTAAGATAAATAGGCTATGGTCATAAAAGATACGACTATAACTTGCTAGAAATAAAGGAACTAAAAAAAAGCAACCTATATACAGCTTTTCATAAAACACAGAGAGTAAATTTTCTAAATTACTGGGTCTCTGTGTTTGATATATTTAATTCAAAAGTCATTGATAAAACATGACAATAATTTTACACACCTGTACGTGTATGAGTGTGCACCCACTTGTAACTCAATGGTTTTTTTTTTTTTTTTTTATGTTTAGCATTCCCTAAAGGTAAGTTTGGGCATGAATTGTATGCTTCAATCCCCCTTAATTTTCAGGATCATAGGACTCCAATAGGATGTTCCATTTTGGGAAAACTATTTAAATATTTGAATGGTTCCCTATTCTTTGCATTTTTAATCAGGAAATTTTGACTTCAAAACTTACCAAGACAACTCAGCAGACTCTCTTCCATGATACACACTATTCAGGTAACTTTGAAACAAGTCAACCTAACTCTTAAAGAGCATCACTTAAGCCAGTAGTAAGAGGACTTTCTCCCTGATACGTTCTTACGGATGTTTCTGGGCCTCTCTTACTTGCAGATGGCCAATTTACAGATTGCAGAAGAAAGTGAAATATCAAATAGCATGAAAAAATAAAGTAAGAAGTAACTACTTATATTTCAGAGGTGGGGTGGGACAAGGGAGAAGTTAGTCTTAAATAATCCCACATACTTTGAGCCTCTGAATCCCCACAAATTTACAATGCACTTATCTGTGAGATGCTAATCTGATTGTATTTATCTGTATTTATCTGATCATGACCCTGAAAATACAAAAGGTGAAGATCCCTAAACTGACAATCGAAGGGAAAATATGTGACCCTAGAGTTTTATGTAGATCCTTTTAAGTAGATCCCCTGCTGCTCTTCGGAGCATGACATAGCCAGATACTGACTTCTGGGTAAGTCTGATTTCTTGTCACATCTTCCTAAAAAATAATAACAATAATTAAAAAAGCACCTTCAGCATCTCCTTGCTTCCCAGTTTTGTGGAATGAAATCATCCACATAGGTGGTATGAAGTCCAGATGTCAGCTTTAATTCCAAGCTCTCTCTACCACATTACTAGTACGTTGTATCAATTCACCTTACTAAATGACCCTCAAAGCCAGTTCTTTGTCCCTGTCTTCATTGCTACTGCCCTTGTTCAGGTTCTCACCGGAGCTCACCTGAACTGTTACTCTAATAACTTACGTAGGCTTCTTAATAACAATTTTTCCTTTGTTACTTCCACTCCATTCTCCATGGATCACTCTTTCTAAGATGCAAAGTGAGTCATGTCATTCTCCTGCTTTACATATTTCAATGTCACCCAAGTTTGGCCAGTGAATGAAATTTCAGGAAGCTTTGTATGACATAAAGAAATCTTTTGATGGCCAGTCATCTGTGTGCCTTTTCATTTTCTTCCCACCACCTGCCCAGATGAACCTTACTTTGAAGTATCACCAATTTTATGATCACTTTATCTTTTCTTCTAATTTTTTAAGCTCTTGTCCTCTATAATTCTATCCCCTATCCTTACAGTAGCCTCCATCTTTTGCCCTCCAAATAAAATTTCGCTTATTGCTATGATCTGAATGTTTGTACCCACACCCCACTCACCACTGAAATTCATATGGTGAAACCTAATGCCTATGTAATGGTACCAGGAAGTAGGGGTGTTGGGAATGAGCTTAGGTAATGGGTTGGAGCCCTCATGAATGGGATTAGTGTTCTTATAAAAGAGCCCCCAGAGACTTCCCTTGCCCCTTTCACCATGTGAGGACCCAGTGAGAAGTCAGCAATCTATGATCCAGGAAGTAGACTTTCACCAGATGTCAACAGGTTGTCTAACCTTGGATTTCCAGCATCCCAAACTGTAAGGAATAAGTTTCTCTTGTTTATAATCAAGTCTGTGGTATTTTATTATAGCAGACCAAATTAACAAAGAGCCTCATGGGTCCAAATAACATTTCCTTGATGAACAACAGACTTCAGCCTGAGCCATTCTCTGGCCCCACTGTGTGTAATGATGCCATGGAAGACTTTCAAAAATACAAAATTATTTGCCTCTGTTCTTTGAACTTTATTAGTTCCTTATTTGATTGAGGATAAATATATTAATGTTTTAAGAATGTCATACAAGGTATGCCTCCTTTTTCTCTCTTCGGGATAATTACTCTTTAAATATTTCCTTTCACATAGATTTTACCAAAATCTTTTTTCTAAATCTGTCATCCTTATCACTACCTTCCTGGATTTTCTCATGCTATTTTACACAATAAAAACCATTTTCTATCATTGGGTGGAAAAATTTCAAATTCCAACTTACTTGGAGCCTTTTCATTAACTAATTTTCAGAATATGATGGGTAAAGTTAAATAGTACAGAATGGGTCAGTCTTAACACTGATAACAATCCCCCAGAAAATCTCAGCAGCTCACAACAACTTTACTCTTCAAGTCTTTTCTGTAAGCAGCTCAGGGTTGGCTGTTAAACACCTTTCCATATATTTTCTCATTCATTCTAGGACTCAGACTGAAGGGCAAACCCTTTTTCCTGGCCAGAGGAAAAAAAAA
>NC_043705.1:137873820-137902247 GCF_006229205.1 Suricata suricatta | reverse complement strand
CTCAGAGGACAGAAATTGCTAATGCAAGTCTTTCCAATGAAGCCCACACCAGGGAAGCTCCATAAGAAGGGAGCCTGGAATACATGGCAGATTTTCTGTACTGTCCATTGTTAGAAGAAGTCATCAAGAAGACATGCAAGCCAGACCCTCGTAATTGGAGGTTCCCCACTACCTCCCCTGTCCTAGGGATGCACCTCCCTTATATTCCTCACTCACAGAAACTGCTCCAAGGAAATGGCCTTGAGATAGAAACATGGTATCGAGGTTATCTGCACTGGATATGTGACCTAACTCCATTAAACTTAAGAATCAGGTAGGCAGGTGCAGTGATCTACTCATCTTATACCCATTCAAGACAGATGTGATCAGCAGGATCCCTTGCTTCTTAAACCTGCCACCTACCAATCTGGAATGGCCTGCCTCTTTCCTCTACCTCTCTCTGCCCTCTGTGGATGGGGCCAATTTCAGATTATACTCAGGAAGTTTCCAGGAGGTTGCCAACCAACAACCCCTCAACCAAGGAAATGTAATGAATAAATGGACATGGTCTATGGCTTTTATCCATAAGGTGATCATGTAGGATGTTGTGGAAGGACTTCCAACTAGTTTTGGAGAGATATTTCTGGTTAATTTCTTTCACCAAATGTGACAGTCTCCTAGGTCTCACATTCCTCTGTGAGATGACTCTTAGGAGCATAACCCTCAGGGTAATTGTGAGACTCCTGGGGATAGCATGTGAAATCTATAGAATCCATAAAAATCTCACTACATGTATGTGAGTTTTACTGGACTTGTCATTGATTAATTTGCTTTGTACTCTAATTTCTGAGGGTCTTTCAGATTCTAATGTAGGCAGGTGTTGGCAGAGACCACTGGGCAGAAGACACCTCAGTTTCTGCCAAAGGGGAACAGGCTCATCTCAAAATTTAATTTAGAACAAAGGTTCAGAGATGGTTTCACTGGTTCTTACCCCAGAGGAAAAACAAGGTCAAGAAGATCCCCTTCAGCATATCACACAGGGTCAGCATTGACTTCATGCTTGGGTTGCAGCTCAGCAAAGTTCAGGAAGATGCCTTAGGTTCCTGCAGCTTTCCTACAGCCTCTAAGGGTATGAGTTTTCTAGACAGAAAGATTAGACATAGAGACAGCCGTCCCCCAAAACATATGAAATCCCAGGACCAATAACTGTGGCCAGCGTATCCACCTTCCATGGCCCCCAGGAAGCCTGTGTCCACAGCCAGAACCTCACAAAATTCCACCAGCAGTCCCAGGAATCTCAGGCCATTACCACTATCTTCCACCATCTCCGAGGATCTGTGTTTCCTTGCCAAACAGAATGCTCCTCCAACTCTTTATGAGAAAAAGAATTTACTCAAAAATTATCTCTGTCTGGTCAAGAATTTCATTAATTCTCATAACAGCATATTTTCTGAATATCTCTGCTTTTTAAGGGGATGTTTGTCCTTCACAAATACATGTGTTCCTTCAAAGAGGAGAATAGAATCCTCCATCCATGCCATAGTTTGAGTTGAGGTTTGAGGCATCCAGAAACTTGAGAAGGAAGGTGTGAACTTCAGCTTCAACAGACTATATTTTTAGGCTTTTTAAAAAATTTCTTAATGTTTTATTTATTTTTGAGAGAGAGAGAGAGAGAGAGAGAGCGAGCGCATGAGCAGGGGAAGGTCAGAGAGAGAGGGAGGTACAGAATCTGAAGACAGGCTCCAGGCTCTGAGCTAGCTGTCAGCACAGAGCCTGATGCAAGTCTCGAACCCACAAACCATGGGATCATGACCTGAGCCAAAGAAGGATGTTCAATCTCCTGAGCCACCCATGTATCCCCACTTTTAGGCTTCAAAAGGGTGGGCAGCTGCATGGAGGAAGGTTGTGCATCCACCATCATCCAGAGTCCTTCCAATCTGTGAAGATAATTTGGCAAAATATAATTATCCTGTATAACTTTTCATTCAGAGAAAAAAGGAAAACTGATATAAAAATAGTCATTCATTCATTCATTCATTCAATCATTCATTCATTCAAGGGCTTATGAAAGATGAAAAAATCAAGCAAAAACCCACTCCTACACCCTGGTTTAGCCAGTTCTTCCCCAATGGCCAACCTTCTTTTCCATCTCAACACCAGTGAGCCTGCAAGCATCTCTGAGTGAGCAATACAGGAGCTTTGCATGTTTGTAGTAACCTTGGCTATTTCCTGGTGAGCTCTGTGCACCGCGGGGAGGAGAATGGAAAAAGCACTCTCCTCTCTCTTGCTTTCCCAATAGGAAGAAGCCAGAGGATAAGGAGGGCAGAGAAAGGGGCTTGTCTGAGCTGGGAGGGGAGGGAAGACATTCTTTTTTCAGGCTTGGGCAAGAAATCTTTACATATTTCCAACTAGCATGCAGGTCACTCTCCAGCCTCTGGATGCACACAGAATTCAAAGCCAAGGACATATTAAAATCACCTCTTGGCCTGAGCCAGCTTGCAATACCGTTCACCCGTGACAATCTGAAGGGGCTCAGGGACTCAGTTCCTTTTTTGTATTCTAGTAAATATAGCCTATGTACAGTAAACATAGAACAGGATGGGCTTTAAGTGAAGGTGTGTGTTGGAGGTTCAGAGTAGTACTCTGGTGGTCCCTGGAGGGGTGGGGAAGGGTCAGGAAATGGCATAGGAAATGTTCCACTAAAAGCATTTTGAATGGTAATGCTCACAATCAAAGCTCACGATTAGGGATCATCAGTCAGCTTGTACAGGGCTGTGCTTCAGGGGCACCACTGGTATCAAATGTCATGGAAAGGGAAGCTTCCTGGAGATACACAACCTTAAGCTCCGCACCAGACACCTAACAGCAGCATAATCAAAATGTATGAATGTTTAGACATTGGTTAGACAGGGTCTCACATGGGAGGAAATTTAGCCAGATATTTCTGAGATAGAGCAGGAGGAAGCTGAGCCGTATACTTCATTAAAAAAAGATGAGTTGACCAAGGTTAGCAGGGTAAATAAGAAAAAGATGGCGATGTTTCAATCAGTGTCATTTTCCTGTGTGGACGTGCCCATGAGTGCAGCCGCACTTCTGATGGCGTGGACTGATGTGCTTGCTGCAGGGACTAAACAATAATCACCATAGTTTAGGAGTTGTACAAAACATGTTGGCATCCATGCCTGGCACAGAGGCTGTGGAGCCATCACACTCTAGGGGGCCTTAGAGGCTCATGCTAAGAGCTTCCATTAGCAATAATCATGGACAAAGACAAGGTCTTTATTAAACATTTAATTGAAGTGTATATTGTAATAATGAGGAAATGTTGCCCCCATTATTGGCTAGTACTAGGTGTCTTTCACCCTAGTAAAGAGTGATTTCAAATATGATAGAATTTAATTTTGAAAAATTAAGTCATGATATGCTTCTTTCACCTCAGTATTGTGAAACACATTCATGATTTTCTATGTATTATATCATTTAATATTTACAACTCTTTGAAGTAGTAAATATCATTTATCCTTTTTTCTACAGAAGAAAAAACAGAGGCACAGAGAAGAAAATGTATACTTAGTGGACTAGCATAAAAGAAGAATCCAGGGACAGCGAACCCTGTGTTATTGTAAGGAATCATTTGAAATAAAGTGAAAAATAAATATAAGGTGACTGTTTTAACTCATGGGATTGACAAATCTGACATTATGGCTCAGTTCAGACAACAGGGTTACTGCAAGGACTCTATTGATGTCCTCAGGATTCAGTTTCCCTTGATTTCTTGGCTCTGTTCTTTTGAACTTCATTCTCAGGATTTATGTGGTAGAAACATGCCTCACAGGGAGTTCAAAGTGAAATCTTTTCAAGTTCAAATACAGCCAGTGACACTGGTTCCTACTTCACAAGAGTTCCTAAAAGAGTTTTGCTATTCCTTATTGGCTCTGGTTTGGTCATATGTTCTTCCCTAGACCAGTCACTGGAGATAGGATGCTTTTTTATTCTTCCTTTCTTCCTTTAGGCTTCCTTCCTTTTATAATTCTTTCAAGTATCAAACAAGTATAAAAGGAGGAGACATACTTATTTTTCACTCTGAGTGAGCTGTATTCCTTTTCAATGGCCATACAATTCCTAATTGAATTAAACTCTAACAACAAATGACTAACAATCCAGATTCTCTGTCATCTCTCTCCAAACCAAAAATAGATCTCTGGAATCCATGAATCCATTTACAAAGGTCACCAAATGTTTAGATTATAAAATCAAATTTTCAATCATTGCTGCCATCAGTTGGGAATAATATTTCATCTATAAACAAACTGATAATAGAAACAAAATCCAAAAATTAACATAGAGAAGAGGAAAACCAAGAGAAATAGAGTTTGAACAAAATTAAACTTCTATTGTCACTCACGTTCATCTCTGCAAGTGAAGGAAAGACACGCCTACTTATGCAGCCCATCAGATGCACTTTTCTGGCAACTCAGGTAACCTGGCTGTCAGGTGGGTCCACTGAACATCTCAGCAAATGACCTCCAAATGTGATAAATGATTATTTGTGAAAGTCATAGTAATCATGACCCTTAAATATATACAAAATGAGCATTGTCTCCAGTTTATTTAACTCATTAGTTAATGAGTAAACCAGTAAATGTTCCGACCGTTCAAAGGAGAATCCAAAGTACAACACATTTATTAGGAAACAAGAAAGGGTGAAATGAATTTATTGATAGAGGCAAATGATGTATTCATAGGGTAATAACCCATTGCATTCTACTGGGCACAACTAATTTTCATATCAATGGACAAGAATCCTTTATATTATTATCAGTTTTATATAACTCACAGAGACCTAAATAGCTCAAAGCTATGAAAGGTAGAGATAACATAGAAGGGGTTTACTGTTCCAGAGAGTACTTTTTTTGCCAGTTCAGTCTTTCACAATATCCCAGGCCACTCCAATATGGCCCCAACAGGCAGCCCAAGGGATGTGTGATGCCTCTATGTTATACTCTATTACACTGGGAACCAAGGACGGGAATTCTCTCAATCTCCAAGTCTCACACTTCTTTTAGTAAAATAGCTTTCCTAGTTTTTGTCTGAATTCCCCTTTCCTTAGAATTGTATTGTAAATCCATGGAGATTAGACCAAAATAGTGTGTCAAAACTCTCCCTCCTCACTACATTATAAATATCTAAACTATATATCTCTTCAATTTTACATTCTTATACGTTCCCTAGTAAGGCTCTTTTTAGTAGTTTCTTGTTTTGCAGAATTTTTTTATAAATGTTATTTATTTATTTAATTGGTTTATTTAGAAAGAGATAAAGAAAAGGAGGAGGGTCAGCGACAGAGGGAGTAAAAGAGTCCCTCTGCTCCATGCTCAGCTCAGAGCCCAACTCAGGGCTTGATCCCATTACCACAAGATCATGACCTGAGCCAAAATCAAGAGTCAGATGCTTAACCAACTGAGTCACAAATGAAGCCCTGCAGAATTTGTTTTTAAAAGTCCTTTCATTACAGTCTGTATTCCCTATACATTCATAGTGGCCATATCAACTTATTCTATTCTTTTGCCCACTGAACACTCATTAATGGAAAAATACACTCAAAATTAACATTGGGAGCTATTACACTGGCTGAACATGTAGTGGTATAAAGTCAATAAGTCTAAAAACTGCTTTTCCAGTTTGATTTGTTGAAATATATAATGCCATCTTTCAGGACATAACTTGATTTTTCATTTTTAAAAACTGCTTTGAATCCCTTGACCAACAACTCCTTAAAATGTTACCCATTGGGGAAAAAAGGCATTAATATCAATTTTTAATCTCTTTTTCTCAGTGATATACAGGGTGATACCACTGGTCTCCATGCTAGAAGAGTAATTAGTAACACCAGTATAAAAGAATTAGATCCTTTGAGGGATGAATCCATTTCAAGGGACAGTCATGACAATTGTCATAATAATCCACTCCAACTCAGAATTTCTGTTCTGTTCATAAGTAATGATCCCTTTAAGAACAGCTTTGACATTTAAAGGGATAAAGTCTCATTATTTCTCTCTAACACATTCAAAAAATTCCCTGAAGCAATGGAGTACTTCTGTAATACTGTTTACAATTCTGTCAAATTGCATAATTCTGTTGCTAACGGGATACTGAACACTATGAACAAGAAATAAATAGATCTCACTTAATAACTTATTAAAAAGTCAATAAGAGTTTTGAGATCTTTTATTCCAAATTAAAGTATGATTTTAGTGTTTCAAATAAACCAAGAATTCTCTCAACTCCATTTATTAAAGATACCAATGACTTTTGGAGAAAAAGAATTAAAAAATACTGAACTTTATCTGTTTTACAGATGTGTTGTCAAATATTAGAGAAATAGCCAATCTCATGCAACTTATCTCAGAAAATTTGCTGCCCAGCTTATTTCGGAGGCTAACATAGCATAGTTTTAAGACCAAATAAAGGTAACACAAAAAATCATGCATAAATATAGATGCAAGTATGCAAATAAAAAATTAACTAAGAAAATCCAGCAATATATTTTTAAAATAATATTAAATTATTGGAGTTTGTACCAGGAATGCAATAATGGCTCAAGATAAGCAAATGTATAAATATAGTTCATCACAACGATTTTCCCAGTAAATGCAGGAAAATGTATTTTAGGGCAAGAATGTTAATTTATGATTTAAAAATGTCTCAGCAAACAAGGGTCTTCCTTAACTGGGTACCACTCATATACCAAGAGTATATTCCCAAGACTCAGTGGGAAGAAAACTGAAGACATTCTTAGGTTGGCTACAAGGAAAAGAATACACATCTGAGAAAAAACATGTTTCTTTTTATTTCTTTACTTTAAAAATGTCCCTGGCAATTTGATTGGAAGTTTATTACATTTATATGTTAAATGGGGAGAACTCTAGGCATTAAGTCATTCCAAATAAACGATAGAACTTTCCTGTTTTATTTTGAACTTGGTTGTTATTATTTTACTTTATAAAGATACATTTTATTTTTGTATAAATAGGCATATGTTAGGGGATACATTGTCACTACATGACAATCTCATTCCTAAAATTTTTATCTCCAGTAATTGTTAACAGCTATTATATTCTTGCCTCGACTACTTATTACCACAGTGGTTGTGAAATAATACCTTTCATAGTATTTTTTCCTATTTATCAGTTTTTATTCTTATGTGCAGAGGGCCTTTCCCCCAGTCCTTTATATTTTGTGCAGCATTTTTTTCATATTATTTTTATATATGTTAGTTTGGTACAATGTTATATTTTGTTTACATAAAAAACTGTTTTCTAAAGGAATGAAGGAACAAAAAAGATAGACTTGAACTTTTGCCTTATTATTCCTTTCCTATACCTTTTTTATTGTTAATTTTCATGGTTATATAATCTGTCACATGCATATACTCCCCTTCAAAATTAAACACTTTGAAAGTAAAGATCTCTTTTTAAAAATTGTTTAATGTTTTTAGTATTTATTTTTGAGAGAGAGAGAGAGAGAGGGAGTGTCTGAGTTGGGGGGGGGGGGCGGCAGACAGAGACAGAGAGAGAACCTGAAGCAGGCTCCAGGCTCTGAGCTGCCAGCACAAAGCCCAGACTCAAACTCATGAACTCTGAGGTCATGACCGGGACCAGAGTCTGATGTTCAACCACCTGAGCCACCCAGAGACATTTAAAGTAAAGATCATCCTATGTCTTTATACTGTCAGGGAAGACTTGTCACAAGGAAAGCACAGTGGGTGCTCACAGAATACATAATGAATGATTAACTTTCAAGGAACTGATGAATGAATGGACATCACATTAAAACTTCCTATCAACAGTAAATTAGTAGTATTTTTTTAACCTTTGAAATAGTTCCACATTTCTAGTGAATAATACTAATAACTATATAAAAATTCTAAATAAATACAAAAGGAAAAAATGAATTAGAGGTTGAAGAAACCAGGCCTATCCTAGAAATCAAGGCCTCACAACTGGGAAAATTACAAGCACTTAAAAGAAAATTCTTCATAAAAATGTCAGTCAACATAAATTAATAAGCATAAGACAGTGGAAGAAATAAAATAAATATTAAAGAGAAACCTAAATGGTAGTATTAGAAAGAATAGAGCCTCCAGCAAATTGTGCTTCCTGGGCTCACTGATATAAGTGATAACCAAAAAAAAATATTAGGTTTTGAATTTGCATTTATCTCTTAAAATCCAAAGAAAAAATATATAAATTGGACATTATTGAGAACCCCAAAGTAGATGAAGTTGCATTGATGATGTTATCTGCAAATGTTAAATAAATTCAATTTTCTGAATCAAGAATTCTGAAACTTTTTTGTGAGGCCTGGTAAAGCCCATGGATTCCCTTTTTAGAATAGCATTTTTAATAAAATACAAAGGTTACAGAGAAAATTATATAGAAATATCATCAAATATTCAAAAAATATATATTCATAACACAGTACCAATGTGCGGGTTTGTTAACATGTTAGGTAATAAGAAATACAATTATTATATAGGCAAGGCAAGGTTAATTTTTTTTAAGTAGGCTCAGAGCATGGAGCCCAACATGAGACTTGAACTCACAATCCTGAGACCAAGAGCTGAGCTGAGAGCAAGAGTTGGGTGCTTACCTGACTGAGCTACTCAGGTGCCCCTAGATTTTATCTTTTTAGAGCAATCATTGGGAAACCTATAGGGGCTTATCCTAAATAACAACATGAAACTCAGGAGTGAATTTTGACAAAGCAACATGCATATCACCTTGAACAACCAAAATTTTTAATATATTCATTGAAAGTTATAAGGCTTGAAAATATCCATTCCTGAGAATTTATTGTTGAAAATGTAATTAAAGCTTTGATGGCTCATGTCATAAGATGAGGACTGACTCCTCAAGGAACAACAGAATTCTCCAGGACTTTTCAAATTAAACTTCCCTATGATAACATGTGACATCATCATTTGGTAGCTAAATGACCACTAGGCAAAGCATTACCAGAGTTGGCCAGTTGGAAACTGTAAGACTCAGATCACATAAAATAACTATTTGTTTTTGGTTATAGTTATAAGCATATATATATTTTTTAATTGTATATTAGTATGTATAAAAATTTATAATTATATATACACCACACTCTGCCCTTTGTATTTTATATACACACAGGTATAATGTGCCACAAAGTATCAATGGTATCTGTTCATAGCAATTCCACAGGTAATGCTCAATACTAAGAGGTTTTGCCTACATTCATAATAGAAGACACTGCTAAATTTCCCTTAAGGAAAGTAACCTTACAAATTACTGAAAATGTAGACAATATGTATTCCATACACGTTCACAAACATCCTAAATTCTATCCTTACCTTCTTGGCAGACCATGGTCCAAGATGAAAAATTGCTCTGTCTAGCCCCAGATAGTATATTATCCAAGGGTATTGATAGTACTTACACATGTAATAATAATAATAATAGTAATAGTAATAACCACATAGAAATAGAAAACATTTGAGCACATTACATAGCTTACTGATCTTCACAATAGCACTATGAGAAACTTATAGATGTCACTTTCATTTCACAGCTGAAAGGGAACTTTAGGTGGAATAATTTATCTCAAATCACACCTAAAATTAGTGGAAGTCAGGGTTATCAATATCAGTATCCATCATTTACCTAATGATGAAAACGGGAAACAATATTTAGATGCAGTATGTGTGCGTGTTTGTATGAGTCTTTCAATAAGACCTCCTACTGAGTGTACGTTGGATGACTGGTCACACTGTAAGAAGGCTAGCTGGAGAACCCAGGATGAGAAAAAAAACTATTCATGAAGACACAGACAAAGGTAAAAATCAAGCAACTGAACCACTGGGTGAGAGATGGTTCTTGAGTCAGGGATTGTTGGATGATGGTAACAACTCAGTACCTTACAATTAGGTGAGAGAGGAAGCTAAATGTTCTAACAGCAACACCTGGAGTCGAACACTTCCTTCACCTGCTGTGGGTCACTTGTGTCCCAGATGAAGAACACAGGTTCAATCATTCGGGAAACAACAGATCGCACTTCTCCGGTGGACCATGACACGATGCTCTTGAGTTGCCCTCACAACTTCAGATCAACGTTTCAAGTTTTGGATGAAAGCCTTTTTAAAATTTTTTTTTAAATTTTTGCTCACTTTCACATAATATTATTTATCAAAATAAGATAAACATGTAATAACCTTCATAGATGTTTCTACTTACTGTAAACATATTTATGGGATTCATTACCAAGATGCTGGATAGTTAAGTATGTACCACATTCATTAGACATTTCACCACCTGCAGATGTTAAATAAATTACTCTAAACTTTGATGGAGTCACCTGGCTGTCTTCCCAATTTAGGAGTCATATAAAGAGTAATTTGATCATGACCATCATCACTTAAGCTGTATGTGTTAGGCAATACTATTTGTTAGGAAAAACAATAATAACATAATGATAATTATTGTGTAAACAGTACACCAATTTTAACAGCATACAAATGATATGCCTCTCTAGTCAAAACACCTGAACCTAGTTATGGCTCTCTCATTATTGAATTGCCAAAGACCAAACAAAAATAGTGATGTTTTTAATTATTCTGGTTACAACCCACATTAAATAAGAATGTGCCCCCAGACATGCAAAATTTGTGATTTTTGAAGTCATTTACAGCCTTAATTTTAAATTCAGAGTCTTGTAGCTTTGCTAGGAAAAAAGAACAAAACAGAACAAAACTAAAAAAATGCAATCCTTTTACATCCCCAAAAGTATCAAATGTGTCTTTTTATATAAGTAATCTATTATTCACATATAAAAGAGTGCATGTTAAAATACAAAGGATAGAGTACATTTTTCACACATAGCTTGTTACCAGCTTCCATGTATAAGTATGTATAACACGTGTGAGGCATAATGAAAATGAAAATTTTAGGCCTGCATTTTTCACAGCTAATTTATATGCCTAAAAAAATCTTTAAATAAAAATAATGCTTCAAAAATTCCAAATAGCCAGAAGAAGACTAGAAGATGGAACTTTCTAGCATGATTGCCCCCACAAAAGATGAGATGATAAATTGCTGGATACACACATTATTTAGTAATGGATACAATCAGCAAAAGAATTCAATTTAAAAAAAACATTGTTTTTTTGTTTAAATGATTCAGTCTGGGAATAGGGTCAAAAAATAAAAAAGAGAAAAGTGAAAGAACGTTCATACTCATTTGAACACTAAAATTTTTGACCATGTACTTTTATAACCTTTAATGTTATAAAGTAAAACATAATAAATGTGCTAAATTCCTCTTCTTAAGACTTTGGTATTAAATCTACCTCTTCTGGTGGCCTGTCCTGATCAACAATATTCCCAGAAATTATCCCTTTTCTTAAACACAATCACCTAGAGCTACGGTTAGGGAATATGAGATTTCCTTAGTTGTCAGGAACACACAGATGTTGACATCTTATACCATCTATTATTCACATATAAAATAGTGCATGTTAAAATACAAAGGATAGAGTACATTTTTCACACATAGCTTGTTACCAGCTTCCATGTATAAGTATGTATAACACGTGTGAGGCATAATGAAAATGAAAATTTTCCAGGATAGTAGCCGTGGGGCGGTGATTAGTAGACAAGAGTATGAATATATTTTGAAGGTCTAGCCAATGGGATTTTTTACTTTTTGAGATGGGCTGTGAGCGAGAATAACAGCAGTGAAGGTTACATCCAATGTTTTGGGCCATGGTGATTGAAAGAATGATTTTTCTGGGGTAGGAAAAGTTGTAGAAGGGGAATTATACAATAGAAAAGCTGCAGCAAACTTTTTATAGCCCCCAAAACTCCCTTGGCACTTATGCCTTTGAGAGGTGGGTCTATGCCCTTCCCCTTGAACCTGGGTGGTCTCTGTGACTGTTTTACCTCATGAAATAGGACACACGCAATGCTGAGCCCGTTGCTGGGCCCATACCTTCAAGAGACTGGCAACTTCTACTTTGTCTCTCAGAATACTCAATCTTAGGACTAGAAGCCCCATGTAAGAAGTATGTCTGATCTAGGCTACCATGCCACAAGGAATCCCAAGCCACATGGAAAGACCATGGAAGACAAAACACCATGGAGTTGGAGGGAGGGACAGAATCAGAAAAAACAGAGGTGCCAGACATATACGTATGAGAACAAGGTATCCTGGGAGAACTTCCTTCAGCCCCAGGTACCCCAGCTGATGTCAGGTGGGTCAGAGATGACCCATCAACTGATGATCCCTTCCCAAATTTCTAACCCACAAGACCCTGAGCAAAATAAAATGGCTGTTTTAAGACACTAAGTTTAGGAGCAGTTTCCTATACAGCAATAGATTATCAAAATAAGAATCAAGACTTGCATTTTACACATGCTAATTTTGAGATGCCTGTAAACACTCAGGTGTCAATGTATTTCAGCCTTTAGATATTGGACAAACATTTTTCCGAAGACTAAAAGAAATAATGTATGCAGAAAGTCTAGTTAAGTGCCTCCTTATTATAAATCACTCAACAATTGTTAAATAGTTTTCAATTTTTAAAGTCACCTAATAGCCAAAGGAGAGAGGAGATTAATTATATTACAAATCAGGAGGCTATATACATTTTATAGTAATTAAATCATTCAAAGAAGTAGAGGGGAAAAGAAGAAATAAAGGATGTATATATTAATGTGCTTTTTTATAGTGGATAATGAGTTAATGTGATAATTCATAAAAGTTCATATATATTAAGTTTTTAAAGTTAATCTCTAGAATAACCTGAAACAATATTTCTAAAATAGGGAAGGTTAAGACAACAAAATTGGTGGCCTCTTGAAAGCATGATAATCTGTTCTTTTTATAGCAGAAAATCAATGTATTCATGGAGTCTTCTATTGCTCCCAAAGTAAATCATCACACAGTAATGAGTGTGTGTATAATAGAAAACAATATGCATTGCAAAATCCATTAATAGAGAGGATATTAAATATATACAGTTGACCCTTGAACAAACAGCTTTGAAGTGTGCACGTCCACTTACATGGGGGTCTTTTACAGAATAAAACCGTAAGTGTATTTTCTTTTCTTATGATTTTCTTAATAACACTTTCTTTTCTCTAGCTTACTTCATAGTAAGACTGTAGTATAGAATACATATAACATATGCAAAGTGTTCATTGACTGTTTAAGTGAGGCTTCCTGTCAACAGTGGACTTTTATCAGTTACACTTGTGCGTAATCAAGTTATACTCGGATTCTTAACTACAGAGAGGGGGTCAGTGACCCGAGCCCCTGCATTGCTTAAGGGTCAACTGTATTTTTCACATGCTAGAAATAAGTTTTGAAAAGGAACACAATAAATTAGTGGGTTTTAGAGGAAAGGGGAATAGGGAAGTCCCCATTTTGATTTCCTAATTTTGAAATCTCAAAGGAATCCTTATAAAATTGCAGTTATTACTCAATACTTTCTAAAACATAGACCAACTCTCGTCCAATGAGTAAAAGCAAAAATGCCCACTTTCTACTTAAAATTATGTTTTATTTAGTTATAACTGTCTTTTTAAACTAACCAACTCCATGATAACTAAAGGCTTCTATTCTTCTGCCTTATAATGATTTCTGATTCCAGTTTATCTAAAGTTATTTTAAGTCAGCATAATAGAAATCCTCTCAGTTAAAAAATTAAAAAAGCATAATATGCTATACTTGAACCTTCTGAACAGACTGCGTATCTCAAGTGTCAGAACTGGCAATTCGGAGAAATGGAGATAGTGTATTCATTTTCTCCTTTCCTTTTTAGTTCAACTCAAAAACTGCCCCTTTGACCACCATTGGCACCCTCAACCATGAGCAATACATCATAAATCATATTTAGAAAAAGAGAAAGCTTTCCCCAGGCTGCACTACTGTTCCAAGACAAGGCTATGCTAGCATAATGAAAGAGAGAACTATTTTCATTATTCAAATCATGTGTGTCCCAAAGTATAATATTTCCCACTAAAATATTTAGATAACTGACTCAAAATCGAAATGTATTATTGTTTAAAGTTCCCCGAAAATGGCATACATTCTCTGCTTCACTTGCTAATAGAAAGCTGTCCTGTCTCAACTCATAGCTTAGTTCTTCCTTGTGTAAAAATTAACCTAATTTCAGTACTCATATAGTCTGATGGAAAACCTCTACCTTATGCTATCACTCATATTTTATTTCCATTCTAAATACTATTCCTGATTATTTGGTTTATGTTTTCTAACCAGAAGGATCTGAAAGAAACAGGCAAGTGGATGAATCTGCAGTCTTTCCTGGTGAAATGCCCTGAGGGAAGAATCACTCAACAGCCCTTTCATGGCACCTTCAGAATTGTTTTTCAAAGAACTAAGTCTTAGAGAATCCTGACACTAGCTCAAAGTCTAAATATATTTTATGAGGAAAAATGGATTTAGGCAAAGGAAGGCTAAGGCATTTTATTGCACTGAAAAAAATTTAGTTTCAGAAAACACACCGTCGATATTTTATTAAAATCCCATCAAACTCACATTGTCTTTCTCGGCTTCGCCTCCCTTATCTCTGCGGCATATGCCTTGTAACCTACTGTGTGTAAGATGAACACCATCTGTCAGCGTCCTGTGGGAAGTTTGAGACATTCTAATTCATCGCAAGAAACCATGAAACATTTAGTGCATCCTTTCTCTGGGGACTTGACAAGGGGGTAGGGAGACTGACCAGAAAGGTCATTTCCATTTCTTGCTTTTATGGTAAAACATTGAGCATTGGTTGTGTTTGCTTTCTTGCGAGTGTTCGGCAGTTTAACGGGAGCCATTTTGGTATAAAAAACGGTAATAACTGGCCACTCAATACAGAGAGTAAAATATGAAGGCTGTATGAGTCTCTGATAATAGATATCATCCATTTCAAGTATATTGGAGCCTGACAGAGATTCCATGACTTGCACAATCATGTTAAACTGTTGCTCAAGTTAGGAAGACTAAGCACTAGGAAGGAAAAATAACCAGAAAGAGAGTTTGAATTGCTTTCATAATTCTTGCCACTTCAGAACAAACCACGGAACAATCCCCATGAATTTACTAGTTTGAGAGTTCTGATGGGAGCTGTAAATGGAGATTCTGACAAGGAAGAAGAATCACACGTAGAATCACAGAGCAATTACAGGCATTACTAACTTGAAATAGAAAAATTGAGCCCAGCTGCTGGGCGCTGACCAGTGGGGAAGAATCTGGGTTTCTGTTGTGTACAGCCATTCTTGGCAACTCTCATCGACATCTAATGCATGTTTCTATGCCCAGTAATTAAAAACCAACACGTTCCAAGCAGTTGCACCAATGCTGGGGTCAAAAGACCGTGTTGGGACAGCTGAACTAGCTTGGCTGCCTTTCCCGAGGACAATTGCTTTTCATAATTAAGCACTGAACAGTATAATTCAAAAAAGAACTGCCCCACTTCCTAAGGCCCATTCTGCTACAGTCAAAATTTCTTATAATGGGATTTTCTTGGAACCGAGACAGAATATTAGCAATATGAACTGGAAGCCATATTGGAAAGATTGGAAAATCTATCGTCGCTTTTTTTAAATGCATGTTCCTTCCTCTCTATCCTACCATTTATTGCCAATCTTTACCTTGTAAGTTAAATTTATGACAAGCACTCTTTACCACCACTGTTATCACCAAGCACACGCATCTTTTCTATCACCTAGTGTATGAATTTAATTAACAATGGCACTTTCTTTGTCTCTACCATGTATCACATACTGGTCCTACAATGCTGAGAAGAGTGTGGTCTTTACAGGTAGAATAGAATGCTCACAGGGGGACAGACAGAGAAGTCAGCCTTAAATTATAACATATAAGCACATGTAATGTGGGGCACCCAAGTTTGACGGCACAGGTACATTTTGAATGTCAGAAAGGGTTTCCTGGGAAGAGTACATTCAACTCTGAGACAAGGAATAATAAATGAGAATTGTCTGGGTGAAGTAAGGTGGATCCTTTCTCAGGCATTTTGAACAGTGCGTGTAAGATACTGAAGGTGAGCAAGAATTGCCATATTCCAGGACTCACCCTATTAGGACTTTTCCCCATATCTGTCTATATGTTCTACCTTCACTCCTGTTAAAACACACCACTTCCCTCTCAACTTTGTCCATTGGTATACTCTGTTTCCATTTTTACCTAGCCTTCTCAAGGACTTCTCTCTTGCAATTAGCACTTCTCCTTCTATTTCATCTATTTGTCGCCTCTTCAGAATCATTTAATCCATTACACATACCTTATATTAACTCGCAAAAAGAAAAATGAAAAAAAACCCAACAACTTCTTCTGACTTCCACACGAAGGCATTTCATGTTTTATTCTGAGTCTGGACAACCAATGAAGGGTATTAAACAACTAAATATCACAAATTTGACCCCTTGAAACTTGGCCCCTGGTTGCTGTGTGTAGCATCACTTAGAGAGGTGAGATCGAGAGCAAGAAGACTTATCAGAGGCTTAACAGTGGCCTTATCCTGGCAATGGCAGTAGGGAGAGATACTAAACAGACATAGAGAGCAACAAGAAACATAACAGGATGTGGGGTTCAGTCAGATGATTGAGCCTGTTGTGCTGAAATGTTAAATGTGGACAGCTGATGAATTTTCAAGTATAATTGTTAGGCTTGGGTATCTGGGGAAAAATTGGTTGAATATTTGGATTATTTGCCCTGTGGAGGTCCAATCTGTAAATATTGATAGCTTCACACAGACACATATACAAACACACACACACACACACACACACACACACCAGCTTGTAGGTACTAGAAACGAAACTAGGGAGAAACTCCATGAATAGTGTCTATTAAGAGTGCCACCACAGGGGCACCTGGGTTGCTCAGACAGTTAAGCACTGACTCTTGATTTCCGCTCAAGTCATGATTCACATGGTGCACGAATTCAAGCCCCACATTGGGCTCTATGCTGACAGTATGGAGTCTGCTTGGGGTTATCTCTCTCCTCTACTCTCTCTCTGCCCCTCCCCCTGCTAGTGTGCTCTCTTTCTTTCTCTCTCAAAATAAATAAACTTTTTAAAAAAGAATGCTACTATATATACAGCAACTTTTATGTTTTAAGTTAATTTTTCTCAGTTCTTATTCTGACTTGCTAACTATTTTATTCCCCTGGCTTCCCTAGAATACAATTTCCATGAATGTAACAATAAAAATATTTGAATACATCTCGCAGCTCTAAAATTCTAAGTGTCTGATTCTCAGACCAAATTTTCAATCCAGAGAGAAAATTCTATATTTAATTTAAATCCTGTCCCAGCACTCCAACCTGATTGCCTGTAAAACCCCAAGATTTAAAATTCCTGGCAAAATTGTCCCTCTATTCTTGGAGAAGAGTCCGGGCTCCCTTCGTGGCTCTGTTTGGATTCCCCAAAAGTAATCGCTAAAATGAGGTTTTGAGAACATGTCAATTATGTGGAAGGTAAAGAAAACAATAAAGGAGAAACAAGCAAAATCAGACAAAGAAGGCAAGAGCCAGTAAAGTAGATGGTTGAAAGCCAGCTCCCACCGTGGTTTACCAGAGCTTAATCCACTGGGGGAAAATGGGAGACAGAGCCATCCCATCCGGAGAGCGAGAGAGCCAAGGTAGTTATGCACTGTTTCTTGTTCCTCTTGCTTGAGGGCTACGCCTATAACACATCCAGCCAGATGCGTGCATGGCAAAGGGCTCTTCCACAGTTGTGGAAAGTTTTCAGACTAAAGGAAGCAGGTGCTGGAAGTCAGGAAGTAGCAGAGTCACAAAGTGTGGGGATCAGGGTAAAGCCAGTTGTTACCTGCTCTACTGAACTGGTGGGAAAGTCTAAAGTAAAATCTTCAGTATCTCAGAACCCTAAGAATCCCATGACCTTAGGAAGCTGCAGAGTGGTTCCTGTAAATTGGAGACCCTAAGGTTGGCTAACGGGTTCCTTAGCCTTTCACGAGACAATACATAGTTCTGTGACTTATATATATTTCTTATACATTTCTAAGTATTTACCTTTATCTTTTCACAAATAGGAATAGAGAGATCTGGGGCGCTGGGTGGCTCAGTCGGTTAAGCATCTGACTTTGGCTCAGGGCATGATCTCACCACTTGTGGGTTTGAGTCCCATGTCGGGCTCTGTGCTGACAGCTCAGAGCCTGGAGCCTGCTTCAGATTCTGTGCCTCCCTCTCTCTCTGCCCCCACTCCACCACTCGCACTCTATCTCTCTGTCTCTCAAAAAAGAATAAATGTTAAATGTTAAAAAAAATTTTAAAGGAATGGAGATTTATGAATAGTAATTAAGATTTAAATAAAAAAGAATTATTATGACCTATATCTAGAAGAGAAAATAAGACTTGTTTGGATGATTCACAAATTTTTCAGATATTTCATCAGTACTATACACTTCATTTCTTGGTAATCTGTTGGTGGAATCATACTATAATAAATACATTTAAATACATATAAATACATTTGTTTCAAATTTACTTAACCTATAAGCCTAGTTTGAGGATAGAAACCTGACAGAGTAATTAGTAGTGTCACTTTTACTGCCTCAACTTGTGAAGTTAATTCAGTCATTAAGAGAGGGCAAAAAAAGTTTCTGCTATTATGATAATGAAAAAAAAATGTAACAAGTTCAAAGTCTTTAGTAATTTTGCTGTCACTCATAGAAAGTTTTTTATATATTTAGGATAAAGTAAATATTTTCTAATAATTTATTCAAATCTCTTAGATAAATTATATTTGGTCCTTTTTCCAAAACAGGAAATAAATGTTGGGCTCTATCTTGTTTTATTTTGAAATTCACTGGTTTTTTTCCTTTATTTTTTAAACATAGTTATATAGCAAAGTCATGTCTCTAATGATTCTTTTAAATAGAATGGAAGGGAAAGATTCTCATTTTTGACTATGTCCTGAGCACCTAGCTGGATGCCTTATGAACGGAGCTCAAAAAGGTGTATTAAAATAGCATTAATACTCCCAACTTCTTTCTCTGTTTGGACTCTTAAAGGTTTATATCTGGAGACTCTCTGGCACAAGGAGGTGACTGACATCAGTGTCTCACCTCGGGGAGCCCAGCAGCCATTTGCACATGTACAACTGAGGAAGGAAAAGTCTGTTATGTAATTCTCATATAAAACAGGGGCAGGCAATCTACACATCTCTTCAGTATAAGAAATAATTGTATTGATGACCGTGGCTTGGCCTATTGATGACCAAGGTCCCTGTAACATGGTTTTAAAAGCCACTGGTTTTGGGGCACCTGAGTGGCTCAGTGGGTTGAGCATCTGACTTCGGCTCAGGTCAGGATCTCACAGTTTGTGGGTTCGAGCCCCACATTGGGCTCTGTGCTGACATCTAGCTCAGAGGCTGGAGCCTGCTTCAGATTCTGTACCTCCTTCTCTCTCTGACCCTCCCCTGCTTGTGCTGTCTCTGTCTCTCAAAAATAAATAAAAAACATTAAAATAAAAAGCCATTGCTTTTTAACCATAGTCAGTTAAATGATGTTACCACTACCCACCCCCGCCAAATATATGCTCACCCAGAATTTATGAATGTGAGCATATTGTGGGAAAGGGTTTTGGTAGGTGTAGTTAAATTAAATTTTAAAAATCTACAGATAAGATCATTTCAGATTATCTGAGTAGGTTTTTATTGCAATAGCCAGTGTCCTTGTAAGAGTAGAGAAAAGAGAAACACACAGAGAAAAAGTCTCTGTGAAGACAGAAGCCACAAGTGTAGCCACAAGCCAAAGAATGCTGGAACTACCAGAGCTAAGAGGGACAAGGAAAGATTCACCCTAGAGCCTTTGGAGAAAATGTGAGCCTTCTGATACCTGGATTTCAAACTTTTCGTCTCTGGAACTCTGAGACAAATTTCTGCCGTGTCACGCCACCAAGTTTGTGGTCATTCCTTAGGGCAGTCACAGGAAATTAATACAGGCATTATCTTTTCTAAACAAATTATTTTTATTTTCACAAGTGACCTTTTGACAGGATTTTCCTTGTTCATATCCCTGGAAAGCTATGGAAGGTTGTTACTGTGATGCTGGCTTTGACCTTTTCATTCATGAGCAAATATGGCAACATGACCAATGCTCCCTGTATCTGGTCTCCTTGAGTTCTCAGCATAGAGTATTTCACTCCCCTGTCCACCTTCAGCAAGGTGTGCCCAGTTGGCTGGACCTACTGAACGAAATTGGAACAAAAGGCAGTTACCGGGATTCAATCCCTGTGTTCTTCTTCACTGCTCCAGTGACCAAGCGCCTTGGTCGGCTTGGGTTTACTATAACAGAATACCATAGACAGGGTGCTCAACCAAGCAAACATTTCTCATGGCTGAAAGTCCAAGATAAGAGTGCCAGCATTATCCCATTTTTGGTGAGGATGTTCTTTCTGGCTTGACTACAGTCACCTTCTTGCTGCGTTCTCCTATGGCAGAGGAAGGAAGCTCTGGTCTCCCTTTGTCTTCTTATAAGGGCACTAATCCCAATAAGGGGTCTGTCTCTCATGACCTCATCTAAACCTCACCACCTCTCCTGCTTCCAAATACCACCACACTGGGGGTTAGGGGTCCGCATTTGAATTTGGGGGTTGGGTGGGGGAGAACACAAACATTCGGTCTGTAACATCAGAGGAAGCAAATGCTGGAATGGAGGTGCCCCTGTATCAGAGCAGTGGATTACAGCTCTCGACCAACTCCCTTGGCCAGTAATGAACTTGATACAAGCAAGGAATCAAGCTTTGCTGTGTTTATACAGATCATTGTGGTGTTTGGTGCCGCAGTATATACTCGGTCTCCCTGACTAAGAGAATATGTAAAGCTAAAATGAAGAGATTGTTTTATTTTGTTTGTTTTGTTCTGCTTATAATCCAAGATGAATTTCTAAGGTTACCACTGTCAGTCTACCGACGGAATCTCCCCTGGGTATAAAGCAACTGAGTGATCCTGCATCGCCACAGGAATTGGTCCATTACACACATAAATTCCCTTATGAATCATTTTTACTAACCAATGTATCATATGTAACATATAGAAACATAAAATACGGAAAAGTGTAAATAAAAGTAAATAAAAGTTTAAATAAAGTAAATAAAGAAAGGGAGAGAGAGTGAGAGCAGGGGGAAGGGCAGAGAGGGAGGGAGAGGATCCCAAGCAGGCTCAGAGCTGTCAGTGCAGCGCGGATGCAAGACTCGAACTCACAAACTGCGAGATCATGACCTGAAACCAAGGGTTGGAGGCTTAACCAAATGAGCCACTCGGGCCCCTCTGATATTTGATCATTATTTTTAAGGACTGCCTTTTTTTTCTTTTCTTTTTTTTTAGTGGTCCCTGATAGAGACAACTATCAATGACTGCAAGCAATGAGGTACCTGGCCACTTGTTTTAAATGTTTGAGTACAGTGGTTTTTCAAATGAGCTGTATCTTTCAGACTGAGGAGCTACAGCCAATTTTGTTGCCACTTTGACAACTACAGGCACTGCGGTGGCAGTGTGGTGGTGGCTCTGCCTGTGACAAAGCCGGTGGCACTGTCCGGAAGCTAGGTAAGGTGTCTTCCGGCCCCCACTGCCTTTCTTCTGCTGTCACTTTCCACACTATCATAAAGCCAACGAGCAAGGCAGTCACTCTGCATGGAGTTTTGTGCTCAGGATTGAGAAGGAAGGAGGAGCAAGAATCCTGCTGATGGTATCACAACATTTTAAAAAATAAGTGGTTTTCAAACATTCCAGCTATCACTGAAAATTTATGGGAATTACCCAATCATATAAGAAGAAATTTTAAAGTACCACTTTGGTCATCTGTAGTTACTTTGATCGAAAAACCTGATCTCTGCTAAAACGATGAGTTCATTAATCACCCTGACACGTCTCTTAGGGAGTCGCCACCAATCAGACCCACCAAAACGCTGTCAGCAGCTGAACCCCTGGTGGTAGTTCTGGCAGGCTCTGACGTTACAAAATACCAGGATGAATGTCACTTCCCTATTTTGGTTTACCACGATGCAGACATGTTGACCTAAGAGCATGGAGAACAGTAGTGTACTACATTTCATTTCAAAGTTAATTTCAGTATTTTCTAATGCTTCTTTAAAGTAGAGACTCCAAAACTATATCTGGTTACTCGGTGGACAGTTTTCAAAGCTACTTAGTAATGCTTTTTCATTTAATAACGTGGCCTTGCATTAAAAGATAAAAATAAATATGTGTTGTTCATTTCTTCTTCATAATGGAAATTTTTGCATTATGGTTGACAATATCATTGTTCAGACCAATCCAGATGAAATATTTGGACTTCCAGGTCCTATTCATTTAAAAAATTTTTTTTAATTTATTTTTGAGAGAGAGGGAGAGAATGAGAGACAGAGCATAAGTGGGGAAAGGGCAAAGAAAGAGGGAGACACAGAATCTGAAGCAGGCTTCAGATATCACTGAAAATTTATGGGAATTACCCAATCAAATGCGGGGTTTGAATGCACAAACTGTGAGATGATGACCCTGAGCCAAAGTCAAGCACTTAACTGACTGAGCCACCCAGGTGCCTTTAGGTCCCATTCATTTTTAATCTGACCTCCTGAAATAAAATTTTAATAAATTATAAAAATCAATCTTCATAAAGAAGTCTACAAACCATGCCTTACCTGACTGAAAACAGGAAAAGACTTCTCACATAAGTACAAGAATTATAAACCACAATAAATGTTCCACAAGAGTCATTAAAATTGGAGTTTGAGGTTAGTTCTAAACAATGTCCTATTGTTCCTAGTATTGTCTCAGTATTTTGAATTATATGCTCTACCCAATTAGTAAATAAGCTAGTAAATAAGCTATGTACCAAAAGCTATCTCAGATATTAGTTAATTTGGGGGCCTGGGTGGCTCAGTGGTTAAGCGTGGACTCTTGATCACCACTCAGGTCATGATCTCATAGTTTGTGAGTTTGAGCCATCCCACTTCGAGGCCTACACTGGGTTCTGAGTTGCCAATGCAGAGCCCGCTTAGTATTCTCTCTTTCTGCCCCTCCCCCACTTTTCTTTGTCAAAATGAACTTTAAAAAATTCAGTTAATTTGAATATTTCCTTATTGATATATATAATAAAGTTTAGGTACCTCTTTAACCTAGTTAATTTTCTCAAAAGTATAATGCAACAACTTAAAAATGAAAATTTCAAGTGCTATAGCATTTGAAAAATAGCATAAAGTATTTGTGTTGTCAAAGCAAATTATATACATATACATGTATATATATATACATATATAAGTATATTTTATATAGGTACAGATAGGCATAGTTGATTTACTGAGACATAAGACAATCTGAATTGTTTAAACTTCAGTATAGAAATCACAAATAGAAACACAAATCATTTTAATACTTGCTGAATTACCATTTTTAAATTGTTTTCCAATAAAAATAATACAAGTAAACATTTAGTCTGTGTCCAATCATAAAAAAAATACTTCTATGTGTATCACCTTCTTCACTTACTCTTTAGCAAAGATCATATTCCGGAACCTAAATTCCCATGGTACCTCACCTGACTTTGCACATGCGTATATACCTATATATAACTAGATCACAAGAGCCTGAGATACTTCTATCTGGGGAATATTCAATGGTACTGAAAGGAGCCATTAAAAGCAAGAGACAGGAGCAGGGCCCTTTGCACTGAGGGTTTAAAAAGTGTGTGTTCTAGCGAAAAGGGACTTTCTTTACTTATGAAGACATTTTTAGATGTTCTTCCCATTTCTGCAGCCCACAGAGAACACTAAGTCAGTAGATGCAACACAACTCCTGAGTAGAACAAAAACAAAACTCACCAATTTGCTGAAACACAAGGTGACAGTGCCCAGAAGTTGTTCTGAAGTTAGCTAGAAATTAAAACAATCTGTGATTAGGAGTGAGAATCCTGTGGCAAGAACCTGGCATCACATTATCAAACTATTGAGAGAAAACAGTGTAGGACACGCAAGACTATATTAGGCACTGGAAAAACAAATTTATTTCAGACCAAGAACTCTTTGCTTAACAAAAATGATTAAGTGTCAGCACAAACTATTTAAAGAGAGGGAATGAAGAGTGATTTTTAAAAACCTAAGCACTATATACCGCGCTGTTTCTCAATATTTTTATCCACCTTCCTCATGATATATTAGACATCTCAGTTCTCCTCCAGCAATGCCTAGATATTCTGGTAACTCTAATGAAGACCGCACTTACAAACTATTACTTTGTGTCTCCCAGCCATAAAAATATTTCTGTCTAGCTTTATTTTCCATTGTTGGTCTTACTAAAACTATCACTTTTTTAAAAAGAATTTTTTATTGTGCATTCCTGTTTTGAGAGAGAGAGAGAGAGAGAGAGAGACATACACACAGAGCATGAGCAGGGGAGGGGCAGAGAGAGAGGGAGACCCAGAATCTGAAGCAGGTTCTAGGTTCTGAGCTGTCAGCAGAGAGCCCGACAGGAGGCTTGAACTCATAAACTGTGAGATCATGACCTGAGCTGAGGTCGGATGCTTAACTGACTGAGCTACCCAGGCTTTCTTAAAATTATCACTTTTAAGTTTTGCAAATGCAAAGTTATAATACTTAATATGCTCTGAGAAATTTCAAATGTCCTTCTTCACCATTGACCTACTGCCCTATAGACATTGAGTTCTCCACACAGATATAATTTTTACCCAAATTCTTATCCTCAGCACATAATGTAATAGCTGGTCCCAAAAAATGTTTGATGAGAGTAAGAGAGTATAAATATCAGAAAGAACCTATCAGAATGTATGTGTTTTTCTCCCAGCTTTGCTATTAATTACTCATGAAATTGGCCTCTTTGCCTTTTGAGAAATGAGTGGATTGTTCCAGAAATCTCTAAGACCTCTTTCACCATGAACATTCTGTGAGCCTGTGTTCATTACTCATGATTATGATTTTGTGTGGAGCATACGTCTTCAGAGATGGGAAAATGAATACCTTGATAATTGTATGAAGTTTAGAAGAAAATCTAAAATTTTTTAGTTATACACAGCATATATCCCCTACCTACTTATCTTCTTACTGTCAAAACTCTTCTGCGGAGTCCAGCTCCAGCAGGTCCAGGGCTCCCTGAAGGATTGATGGTGTCCGCCAAAGGGAGAGTGAGAGAGCTTTGACTTTCCTTCTGCTCACCAGGCAGGCATCTCTGCACTGACCCAACAGTCAGCTTTATTTACAGAAAAAATGTATGGGGTACAAAACAGGAGTGGCAATTGCCTTAGACAATGATTCCTGGTGACAAATTTTTTGATATGTAAAAATTTTCCAGAACTTAGATTTGTAAAAGACTCATGCATAATCTTTATTAACAGCGATTGATTGTGGGTGATTTAGATGCTTATCATATGGGGAAGGAAGGTAACCTCAGCATTCAAATACAAGGCAATGTTTTTAGCATAGAAAAAGCAAAAGTTAGTTCTTTGTGAGCAGGGGTCAATAGCCTGTTTTCTTGAGGGGAAGTAAAACAGGTTTCTCAGGAAAAGTAATATTTACTCCCATAAACACAAAAGAAGAAATTCTTATAATAAGTTCCTAAACAAGGTGTAATTAGCATATTTTTGGATAAGGGGGCAAGTCACTCCTGATACCAGTCAACAAGGCGCCTTGGGTGGGGGGGGAGGGAGTCGGTGCTCAAGCAAAAATAATTGAGTTGGGGGTAGACATCGGTCACCATCTGACGGCAGGAGCCTTGCAAACCCGCCTTACCTCATAAGGAGATTTCTCGACTTCACTGAGTTCAGAAACGGCTTCCAGCACTCTTCTAAAATAATAGTCAAAAAGTTCTGATATATAAATCCTCAGAAACAGAAAGAATGGGAGCAAAAGCACAAATGAACCAAAGATTTCAGCAAGTATTTGAAAGACAGCAAGCTGATAAAGTGGTAAACTTTTCAGAGATAAGAAACTTGAAGTACATTCACAGGCCAGAACTGGAGGTAAGCAAGTTGATTTGCCTTTTGGAAGCATTCAGTTCCAAGCAAAGTGTAGATAAGCTATGTGTCTGAAGACATCTCTGTCTGTCTGATAGAAAATTCTCTAACAGATATATCAGACTCCCCAGGCTTTTTGTAGAAATTGCTCTTTCAAAAATTGAGAAAGCTAATAGAGATTACATAAATCAAACATGCAAAGTATTTACATTCCATGTTATTATACACACACCAGATGAAGAGGGACAAATAAAAAAATGTGAGATTGATAATCTAGCAAACAAGAGGTTTAACAAAGCAAAGTGACTGAAAAGAGATTCAGGATAATAACTTTACAGCATTTCGAAAGAGAAGCCAGTCTGGATGAAATTAGGAAAGAAGAGTGTAACAAGGAATAGGTCTCCAAAGGGAAGAATGATTTTGATAGATTATGTCTATGTATGTTTGAATATATGTGAGAAAAAAAGCGTGTAAATGGGTTTATGATAAAATTTATATAAAAATAGAATAGGCACATAAAAAAACTAAGTAAGTTTAAAAAAAAAGAAATTTTATGTCAAAAAAAACGGGCAAGAAAGTAAATAAAATCATGGCACACAGCCTCTGGTGACATTGGAATATATATCATGATGTTCCTAGGAGCATAATTAACAAACAGCAAAATATGGCATTTCTTGACCTTATAATTTAAAAAGTAGTCAAGAGATGAGAAGCAGATGGTTGATGTCATCCTCATCTACTGAAATGGAATATCATAGTCCTTCAAGGACCACACACCCAAATCTCAATCATTGGAAGAATTTAGGAATACTGCTCCAACTCTTTTACTAAGGGATGCAGAAGGATGAGACTTTCAAGAAAGACATGGGAAGGGCTTTGCAATAGGAACAAGTTTAGATACGAATTTATGCACAACCTATTCTGTGTGACTGCATGGATCTGATGCTGCTAGATGCATCAGGCGTGGAGAAAGATGCTGTACATAATCTCTGGAAAACACCAGCAAAGGATTCCACAGAGATGCTTATAGCTCTGGGTCAAGGCTAGGCATTCTGTATCAGAGAACTATTCTGTGTTTGTATAACACAGCACAAAGAGACACAGAAGCTTTTCTTAAAAGGAGAGTATTATCTGCACACACAAAAAATAGTATAACTTTTCTCTAAAATCCTAAAAGTCTCAAAGCCTCCTTAGAACATCCCTGTTTGGCATAAATATTTAAAATTCCATTTAATCTGGTTCATGTGACCAAAATGGCAAAGTGCCTTGTTTGGCAGGTTGGACCCACTGTAGATTCTTGCCTTGCATACAACTCACATAAAATTGTCAGCTTTTTGCATTGTTTGTAAATGGGTCAAAGGAGCATACTAGAATGAGGAATATGCCACCTATAACTTAGAGAGCCCTATTATGTACGGACCTCTTTCTTGCTTTTAGGATAGACCAGACATAACAGCTTATCTTTCATCTTGCATCTGGATCAGATTCAATGGCTTGTTCAACCTACTTGAACCATTGGAATGTTCAAAATATAACTAAGGTAGCAGGACTCTGAATTTTCAAGGGATTTGCTTCCTGTTCACTGAAACATGTATCTCTTATAAGAGTGCTAAAATGTGCATATGTGGGATCATTATATCTTGCTGCTAAAATAACTTCTTCCTGATCACCGGGTCCAGTTGCATGATATTATCAATATAGTGGATGAGTGTGATATTTTATGGAATAGGAAGAGAATAGGGGTCCTTGAAGACTAGTTAAAGACAGAAGGCTGGAAGTTGGAAGAGCTACAAGGTAGATCAGTGAACCTCCAGAACACTGAAAGCACATTCTTGGTGGCCTTTACTGAGAGGTATAGAGAAAAAAAAAAAGTTCTCCAGATCAATAATTGCATACTAGGTAACAAACACTATGTTGATTTGTGCTAGTAAAGAAAACACATCCAGAGCACCATTTGCAATTGGAGTCACTGTATGATAAAACTGATGATAACCCATTGGCATTCTCTAAGGTTACATATTTTTTTGCACAGACCAGGCAGGTTAATAGAATAAGATTGTGGCAGAAATCACTCTCCCTGAATACTTCAAGTCCTTAAAAGTGACAATTTCTTAAATTCCTTAAATTCCACCTCTATACTACAATATACTTGAGTTTAAGGAAAGGTATTAAGCAGGCTGTGTTTTAGCTTATGGGCAAGTAATAAATTGTATCCTGTATCTTGAATGTATCATAGATAAGCTGCTATATAACGATTGCCACTTCAGATAGCTGTGAAATTAGTTGATTAACTAGTTGGTACCTAACGTTCTAATTTCTGTATAAGTCTAATTACATGAAATAGAAGTTGGGGTTTTGATTTTTTACTTTGCTTTTCTGTTTGGAGTGTCATTGTAACTACTGTA
>NC_043705.1:137868581-137873720 GCF_006229205.1 Suricata suricatta | reverse complement strand
ATCAACTGCCTCAATAGACTTTTTGCTACAAATTAGCTTTGGATAAGAGAGATCCCAAGGCAGAATTAGAAAAAAGGAGTAGGGTTGGGGTTTTTATCCTCACAACCCTATACCTGTAGGTTATGTGAAGGGCTCTCTTTTATCAGGTTGCCAAAAACAATCACCTTACTCTTTCTACCTTGAGTAGCATCAGCCCTGGTATTTCTAGTATCACATTCTGTATTTGACCTTGTGGGTTAGCTCACCCAAACCTACGTAGATGGTGCATTTGTTCAACTGTCTTCAAAGTCTCCTAAGTATCCTAACTTGTGTGTGCCATTTTTTCCACATGGATTCCGAGTAACATAACATGGAAAAAATGGGGGTAGTAGATTTTAATGAAAGTGAACAAATAGACACCAAGATGTTCTTTTCAAGCAACTAAGAAAATGAATAAAAAGTTCCTAGTAAAAATGTTTTGTTGATACTGAAGCAGAGAACCTAAGCAAGTGATAAATCCCAACAGATGTAATTAGCAGATAATATGTAATCTCTTTTTAAAAAGACTCTAAGATTTGAAGCTCCAGGAACACTAAATTAAAGTTAGATGTAATCTACTTTAACTGATGTTGTTAAACTCACTACTTGTATATATTCATACCAGAACAATAAGGCAATTAATTTTCAAGTATAAATCTACACCATCCTCTACTTCACCCCAAGAAGGCAAATATTTTCAGTGCTGTCTTACTTCCCATCCATTTTACGCTGTATCAGTTATTTATTGCCATAATCACGGTAGAGAACCAACAATACAAAACATGCTATCTTAAACAATGGCGGTTCATGACTAATGAGTATGGTGTCAGCTGCAATGAGACCAAGTGGTTCTGCTTGTCTTGGCTGGTTTTGTGCCCAGGATGGCTGGCCGGCTGTGGAGTGATTCAGTATGCCCCACATGCCGTGTCACCCTCCTGCAGGCTAACTGTGACAAGTTCTCATGACAAGGAACTAAGTGCAAGAACCAAACAACTTAGAAGGCCAACCCAGAATCAGGAGGAGTGAATCTGGTCTCCACCTCTTTCGTGAGAGAAGAAGCAAGCTGTGATGTCAGAGTGGGTCAAGTGGGGGTACTTAGTTCATTTAATCTGCCCTGTGTGCCTTTCCATACCCACCTCTCCATATAAGGGCAGGCATGGCATCTCTTTTCACTATCCAAGACTCATGTCTTCAAACCGCTCATTCCCATTATGGAAAATAAAAACTGCTGGCCCTTCGGATTGCAAAGACCATCATGACCAGAAACATTAAGAAATGGGGGTTCATGGGGTACCTAGGTCACTCAGTTGGTTGAGCATTGGACTCCATCTCAGCTCAGGTCTTGATCCCAGGGTCATGAGATCAAGCCCCATATTGGACTCTGCACTGGATGTGAAGCCTATTTAAAAAAAGAAAAAAGAAAAGAAATGGGAGTTTACATTAATGGGAGCATGGAAGGAAATGAGTGACTGGCCTCAGGAAAGGCATGGTCCATCCGTATATCAGGCACTGATGCCCAGCCTCAGGAACTTGGGCTCTGTGCTCAGAGAGCGCTGCTAAGGTCCATGATTACCCCTCTCTTCTTTTCATGCACTAGAATGCACGTCCCTGAGGTCCCAAATGTCCCCACTCCCCATGCTACGCAGCGGCCTTGATGGAGCAGGGGACAGCTTGGAGGAGTTTCCCCAGCAGGGTTGGCACTCTGACATTGTAAGTTCAACAGCACTCAGGTGTGACAGCAGTCTTGAAGCCATCTCCAGTGACAATGTACATGCTCTCTCCATTAGAATTTTCATCATGAAAACTGCTTTCCCCTTTTTATGACTCAAAACTGTAATATGAAATGAGCCACACAAAGAGGAAATATGAATTCCTGTTGCATCTAAACACAATGAGGAAATGTCCTTCCTCTACTAAATTGTACTTACTATACCAATAGCAGGCATAATGATAACATTTACATTTCCTCAGTGATTTGACAATTTTTGTAACACTGCCACATATTTGCTTTCTTTTTCATCACTGTTTCTAGCTTCAATTCTTCCACTGCCTTGTCCAGGCAAGCTTGGACACGTTTCAGGCACTTCTCTGCCTACAGTTTCCAGTGATGCCATCCCAGTGAGACCCCGGTAGACTGGAAGGCTCCCAAGACATTCAGAGCCATCTTGGCCATCCCATAAGAGGAAAGTCCTGGGGTGGATTTAATGAGATTTGGGGCTGAGGTAGAGTATATTTCATGCTTGCATTTATTATGAATCACAAACATTCTTCATTAACATGGGTAGATTATTTGTTAAAAGTGAATATGGCCAAGAGTATGAGAGTGGAGGCCAGGATATCTGAAATTTAGTGAGTTTCCCTGGTGAATCTGATGGCTCTTTCTATCCTATTTGGCTCAACAAATTATTTGTGCAAAGTGAGTGACGGTAAAGTTTTTCCAGGACACTGCATACTTGATGGTGTAACTAGCCACAAAGGATATTCACTACTTAGCTAGGCCTGACTAAGTATTTCAAAACATTGGAGCTGAAAATTGACCTCTGTTCCTTTGTTTTTCAATGCACACTGAATTTTAATTTAAAAAAAAGATAATCTAGAACAATACAAATCATTTAATCTGCATTAGCTTATTATTTACATTTAAGATACAAGCTACAAACTGTCAGATTTAGTGGGAATGCTTCCCTCAGAATTCTTCAGAAGGGAAAGAGACTGGGAATCTAGTCCATGGGAGGGACTCTGACAAACACCCTCTCACTGTATCTGCGGTCACCTGCCTGGATTCATACTGTCTCTACCAGCTTCAAGCTATATGTCTCTGGGCAAGTTCCTTGTTTTTCTGCTTTAATCTTTTTATCTATGAAGGAAGATACTAATGGACCAACCTCAAGAGCACTTAATATAGATGAAGGGAATTCAGATGAGCAAAACTCATGGAGTTAACATAACAAATGAATAAATGCAAAGTAAGTATAAGCTATTATTATTCTTTTATAATTACAAACTTGATTCATTATTAGTCAAGGAGCTGTTTTAATGTTAGTTAAAATTAAATTGACTTATTTGGTTTAATTAAGGGTGACAGAAATACATACTGTATTAATATATGGTAAATTAGCTTAAAGCTGTATTTTAAAATACTGTGTTTTATTATTATTGCCATTAGACTTTATCTATCTTTTACCTGAATGGAAGATATGATATTACCATTCAGCCACTCATGCTGGATCCCACCTCATGCCACAGACTCCTTAAAGATCAAGTCACAAATCCTGAAAATAAATTACACAATTTAGAATTCCATAGTTAAATTATGCTACTCCCTATTAAAGAGGGGAAAAATCAAGGATGCTTCCTTACATTCGATGGAAAGGTTTTTAAGATTAACTTCCCTGTGGCCTGGTTTTAGTCTTTTCACCACAAAATACCTCTGGGGTAAGAGCTTTTTTGCATTTTAACTAGAGGCCTCCTTAACCTTCCTCCTGGCATTTGAAGAACTCTGAGAGTGGCCTATTAAAGGACAAGCAATGCGGGAAGGGAAGGGCAGCCTCTCCTATTTGTGGAGCCTTTTAGGAAGGAAAGAAGGATGGGCTCTGATTAATTTCATGCCTTGGAGTTTCAGCAGTCCCATGACCTGCTGGACTGCTTTTCTTTTATGATTTCCGTGTCCCTCTTGTGCTTCTTTTACACACTCCTCCAATGGAAAGCTAACCTTTAGGCTTTTATAGACTGATACCGCTCAGAGTCAGAGCGAAGTTGGCAATCAAAGTCCAGGATGGCATTTGAAAGGAAGATCATACGCTGGCGCTCATAGTCCAGGTTCTCTGCACATTTGTTACCAAAATGCTAATACTGTTAGTGCTCCGACTGTATTCCAGTTCTAGGGGGGCTTTTTGCACGCTGTCATCACACTGTTCACACCCCTGATTTTCAAATTGTTGGACTAAGCTTGGGGACTTTATTCTGATTTTATAGCCACTCAATCTACTCGAGGGCTGCTTTGCTGATTGATAGAAGTTATGCATTCAGTAGGTGATTACTCATAATAACTTTTAACCTAAAAGACCTAATATGTTTGCGTTAAACATACTGGCCATGAGATGAGATATTATAATATGTTCTACTTTCTGGATAGAGATGAGACTCATAATCTCTGGGGCTTTGGGATATACAGGAGAGTTTTAGTTTGTTTGATTTTCAAATGACCTGTTTGATCAAATCTGATCAAATCACCTCTCTTCCCTTAGCCATTAGAGGCACATATTAGTATGAAGTCATATAAGTCAAATATCTTTCTTTTTTTCCCAACATGGGGATGGGTTTGGCATAAGAATTGGATGAAAGACACAAAATGGAAGATGGTTATGGTAAAGCAGGATTTACTTTCTCTTTTATCCCATGTAGGGAAAGACTAAAAGAGTAAAAAGGACAGGGACGCCTGGGCGGCTCAGTCGGTTGAATGCCTTGTAGCAGGATTCTTGCATAGATTCCTGACACTGAAGCTTTTCTTTCCAGGAAGTAACTTTATTCCTGCCGGCACCGCTCAGTTGGGCTGGAACCCAAAGAACTGAGACCCGAACACGCCACATGGGCATCGTTGTTTATGTATTTTTTACTTCTCTGTCTCCCATATATGGTAATACACAAACATGCCGTCTCATTAAGTGGTCTCATGCTACAAGGTCATGAGCGGTGTTGTCAAGTACCAAATAGCAAGGTTGCCTTGAGGTTTTGTCTTATTTTGTTTCCTTTCTTTCCTTAGCGAGGGGACCCGCCACACAGTCTGACTTTTGAATTCTGCTCAGGTCATGATCTCCAGGTTTGTGAGATGGAGCCCCGAGTTGAGTTTGGAAACTCCTTGGGATTCTCTCCATCTCTCTCTCTCTCTCTCTCTCTCTCTTTCTCAAAATAAATAAATAAACTTTAAAAAGCAGAGTAAAAAGACACTGTCTTCAGTGTCTTTGTTAGATTAGTAGCAGCACATCAGCTTTATCCTGCTGGAACAGACATCACTACCATTGCCTATGTAAGGCTGAACCAAACAGACGCCATGACAGGCTTTGTTTCCCCTCTAAACTAGAAGGCCTAAGGTCAGTCGCTCCGGAACCATTTGGCCATTTG